>NW_027258634.1:0-62493 GCF_045791955.1 Oncorhynchus clarkii lewisi | reverse complement strand
GCTGGGGAGAGAGAGACGGCTGTACAGGAGGCAGGCAAGCAGACTTGTCTCAGCCTGCCCACAGGTACGTCAATGACTGACCCTTCACCTCTGACCCTGCCTATGCTGCTGGACGCAGTGTCTCTAGCACAGCATGGCCACAGAACATGGAATCTGTTCAGACCTGAGCTCCTCTTTTGAAAGCTCAATAATGCGTGCAGGAGGAATGCACACACACAGATTGAGACATCTATCTGTATGCTTGAGAGACATACTGACACAGTAGAAAAATGCTCTCTCTGTGAAACATCAATCATCCCACTTAGACGTATTTTTGATCTGGGGGACAGTATTACCTGGTCACACACACACACGGTCACACACATACGTATTTAAGTCAAAGCCTTCATTATGAAGTGATCCTGGTTTTAGGCTCTGATTAACAGTCATTCCTAATGCCATACCACTGTGTTAATAACAGTCATTCATAATGCCATAACACCGTGTTAATAACAGTCATTCATAATGCCATACCACCGTGTTAATAACAGTCATTCATAATGCCATACCACCGTGTTAATAACAGTCATTCATAATGCCATACCACCGTGTTAATAACAGTCATTCATAATGCCATACCACCGTGTTAATAACAGTCATTTGTAATGCCATACCACCGTGTTAATAACAGTCATTCATAATGCCATACCACCGTGTTAATAACAGTCATTCATAATGCCATACCACCGTGTTAATAACAGTCATTCGTAATGCCATACCACCGTGTTAATAACAGTCATTCGTAATGCCATACCACCGTGTTAATAACAGTCATTCGTAATGCCTTACCACCGTGTTAATAACAGTCATTCATAATGCCATACCACCGTGTTAATAACAGTCATTCCTAATGCCATACCACCGTGTTAATAACAGTCATTCATAATGCCATACCACCGTGTTAATAACAGTCATTCATAATGCCATACCACCGTGTTAATAACAGTCATTCATAATGCCATACCACCGTGTTAATAACAGTCATTCGTAATGCCATACCACCGTGTTAATAACAGTCATTCATAATGCCATACCACCGTGTTAATAACAGTCATTCATAATGCCATACCACCGTGTTAATAACAGTCATTCATAATGCCATACCACCGTGTTAATAACAGTCATTCATAATGCCATACCACCGTGTTAATAACAGTCATTCATAATGCCATACCACCGTGTTAATAACAGTCATTCATAATGCCATACCACCGTGTTAATAACAGTCATTCATAATGCCATACCACCGTGTTAATAACAGTCATTCATAATGCCATACCACCGTGTTAATGACAGTCATTCATAATGCCATACCACCGTGTTAATGACAGTCATTCATAATGCCATACCACCGTGTTAATGACAGTCATTCATAATGCCATACCACCGTGTTAATGACAGTCATTCATAATGCCATACCACCGTGTTAATGACAGTCATTCCTAATGCCATACCACCGTGTTAATGACAGTCATTCATAATGCCATACCACCGTGTTAATAACAGTCATTCATAATGCCATACCACCGTGTTAATAACAGTCATTCATAATGCCATACCACCGTGTTAATAACAGTCATTCATAATGCCATACCACCGTGTTAATAACAGTCATTCATAATGCCATACCACCGTGTTAATAACAGTCATTCATAATGCCATACCACCGTGTTAATGACAGTCATTCATAATGCCATACCACCGTGTTAATGACAGTCATTCGTAATGCCATACCACCGTGTTAATAACAGTCATTCGTAATGCCATACCACCGTGTTAATAACAGTCATTCGTAATGCCATACCACCGTGTTAATAACAGTCATTCATAATGCCATACCACCGTGTTAATAACAGTCATTCATAATGCCATACCACCGTGTTAATAACAGTCATTCATAATGCCATACCACCGTGTTAATGACAGTCATTCATAATGCCATACCACCGTGTTAATAACAGTCATTCATAATGCCATACCACCGTGTTAATAACAGTCATTCATAATGCCATACCACCGTGTTAATAACAGTCATTCATAATGCCATACCACCGTGTTAATAACAGTCATTCATAATGCCATACCACCGTGTTAATAACAGTCATTCATAATGCCATACCACCGTGTTAATAACAGTCATTCATAATGCCATACCACCGTGTTAATAACAGTCATTCATAATGCCATACCACCGTGTTAATAACAGTCATTCGTAATGCCATACCACCGTGTTAATAACAGTCATTCGTAATGCCTTACCACCGTGTTAATAACAGTCATTCATAATGCCATACCACCGTGTTAATAACAGTCATTCCTAATGCCATACCACCGTGTTAATAACAGTCATTCATAATGCCATACCACCGTGTTAATAACAGTCATTCATAATGCCATACCACCGTGTTAATAACAGTCATTCATAATGCCATACCACCGTGTTAATAACAGTCATTCGTAATGCCATACCACCGTGTTAATAACAGTCATTCATAATGCCATACCACCGTGTTAATAACAGTCATTCATAATGCCATACCACCATGTTAATAACAGTCATTCATAATGCCATACCACCGTGTTAATAACAGTCATTCATAATGCCATACCACCGTGTTAATAACAGTCATTCATAATGCCATACCACCGTGTTAATAACAGTCATTCATAATGCCATACCACCGTGTTAATAACAGTCATTCATAATGCCATACCACCGTGTTAATAACAGTCATTCATAATGCCATACCACGTGTTAATAACAGTCATTCATAATGCCATACCACCGTGTTAATAACAGTCATTCATAATGCCATACCACCGTGTTAATAACAGTCATTCATAATGCCATACCACCGTGTTAATAACAGTCATTCATAATGCCATACCACCGTGTTAATAACAGTCATTCATAATGCCATACCACCGTGTTAATGACAGTCATTCATAATGCCATACCACCGTGTTAATAACAGTCATTCATAATGCCATACCACCGTGTTAATGACAGTCATTCATAATGCCATACCACCGTGTTAATGACAGTCATTCATAATGCCATACCACCGTGTTAATAACAGTCATTCATAATGCCATACCACCGTGTTAATGACAGTCATTCATAATGCCATACCACCGTGTTAATGACAGTCATTCCTAATGCCATACCACCGTGTTAATGACAGTCATTCATAATGCCATACCACCGTGTTAATAACAGTCATTCATAATGCCATACCACCGTGTTAATAACAGTCATTCATAATGCCATACCACCGTGTTAATAACAGTCATTCATAATGCCATACCACCGTGTTAATAACAGTCATTCATAATGCCATACCACCGTGTTAATAACAGTCATTCATAATGCCATACCACCGTGTTAATGACAGTCATTCATAATGCCATACCACCGTGTTAATAACAGGCATTCGTAATGCCATACCACCGTGTTAATAACAGTCATTCGTAATGCCATACCACCGTGTTAATAACAGTCATTCATAATGCCATACCACCGTGTTAATAACAGTCATTCATAATGCCATACCACCATGTTAATAACAGTCATTCATAATGCCATACCACCGTGTTAATGACAGTCATTCATAATGCCATACCACCGTGTTAATAACAGTCATTCATAATGCCATACCACCGTGTTAATAACAGTCATTCATAATGCCATACCACCGTGTTAATAACAGTCATTCATAATGCCATACCACCGTGTTAATAACAGTCATTCATAATGCCATACCACCGTGTTAATAACAGTCATTCATAATGCCATACCACCGTGTTAATAACAGTCATTCATAATGCCATACCACCGTGTTAATAACAGTCATTCATAATGCCATACCACCGTGTTAATAACAGTCATTCATAATGCCATACCACCGTGTTAATGACAGTCATTCGTAATGCCATACCACCGTGTTAATAACAGTCATTCGTAATGCCATACCACCGTGTTAATAACAGTCATTCGTAATGCCATACCACCGTGTTAATAACAGTCATTCATAATGCCATACCACCGTGTTAATAACAGTCATTCATAATGCCATACCACCGTGTTAATAACAGTCATTCATAATGCCATACCACCGTGTTAATGACAGTCATTCATAATGCCATACCACCGTGTTAATAACAGTCATTCATAATGCCATACCACCGTGTTAATAACAGTCATTCATAATGCCATACCACCGTGTTAATAACAGTCATTCATAATGCCATACCACCGTGTTAATAACAGTCATTCATAATGCCATACCACCGTGTTAATAACAGTCATTCATAATGCCATACCACCGTGTTAATAACAGTCATTCATAATGCCATACCACCGTGTTAATAACAGTCATTCATAATGCCATAACACCGTGTTAATAACAGTCATTCGTAATGCCATACCACCGTGTTAATAACAGTCATTCGTAATGCCTTACCACCGTGTTAATAACAGTCATTCATAATGCCATACCACCGTGTTAATAACAGTCATTCCTAATGCCATACCACCGTGTTAATAACAGTCATTCATAATGCCATACCACCGTGTTAATAACAGTCATTCATAATGCCATACCACCGTGTTAATAACAGTCATTCATAATGCCATACCACCGTGTTAATAACAGTCATTCGTAATGCCATACCACCGTGTTAATAACAGTCATTCATAATGCCATACCACCGTGTTAATAACAGTCATTCATAATGCCATACCACCATGTTAATAACAGTCATTCATAATGCCATACCACCGTGTTAATAACAGTCATTCATAATGCCATACCACCGTGTTAATAACAGTCATTCATAATGCCATACCACCGTGTTAATAACAGTCATTCATAATGCCATACCACCGTGTTAATAACAGTCATTCATAATGCCATACCACCGTGTTAATAACAGTCATTCATAATGCCATACCACGTGTTAATAACAGTCATTCATAATGCCATACCACCG
This sequence comes from Oncorhynchus clarkii lewisi, assembly GCF_045791955.1. Classification (NCBI taxonomy): domain Eukaryota; kingdom Metazoa; phylum Chordata; class Actinopteri; order Salmoniformes; family Salmonidae; genus Oncorhynchus; species Oncorhynchus clarkii. The sequence continues at coordinate 57,462 of NW_027258634.1, read as the reverse complement.
TGTTAATAACAGTCATTCATAATGCCATACCACCGTGTTAATAACAGTCATTCATAATGCCATACCACCGTGTTAATAACAGTCATTCATAATGCCATACCACCGTGTTAATGACAGTCATTCATAATGCCATACCACCGTGTTAATGACAGTCATTCATAATGCCATACCACCGTGTTAATGACAGTCATTCATAATGCCATACCACCGTGTTAATGACAGTCATTCATAATGCCATACCACCGTGTTAATAACAGTCATTCATAATGCCATACCACCGTGTTAATGACAGTCATTCATAATGCCATACCACCATGTTAATGACAGTCATTCCTAATGCCATACCACCGTGTTAATGACAGTCATTCATAATGCCATACCACCGTGTTAATAACAGTCATTCATAATGCCATACCACCGTGTTAATAACAGTCATTCATAATGCCATACCACCGTGTTAATAACAGTCATTCATAATGCCATACCACCGTGTTAATAACAGTCATTCATAATGCCATACCACCGTGTTAATAACAGTCATTCATAATGCCATACCACCGTGTTAATGACAGTCATTCATAATGCCATACCACCGTGTTAATAACAGGCATTCGTAATGCCATACCACCGTGTTAATAACAGTCATTCGTAATGCCATACCACCGTGTTAATAACAGTCATTCATAATGCCATACCACCGTGTTAATAACAGTCATTCATAATGCCATACCACCATGTTAATAACAGTCATTCATAATGCCATACCACCGTGTTAATGACAGTCATTCATAATGCCATACCACCGTGTTAATAACAGTCATTCATAATGCCATACCACCGTGTTAATAACAGTCATTCATAATGCCATACCACCGTGTTAATAACAGTCATTCATAATGCCATACCACCGTGTTAATAACAGTCATTCATAATGCCATACCACCGTGTTAATAACAGTCATTCATAATGCCATACCACCGTGTTAATAACAGTCATTCATAATGCCATACCACCGTGTTAATAACAGTCATTCATAATGCCATACCACCGTGTTAATAACAGTCATTCATAATGCCATACCACCGTGTTAATAACAGTCATTCATAATGCCATACCACCGTGTTAATAACAGTCATTCATACTGCCATACCACCGTGTTAATAACAGTCATTCGTAATGCCATAACACCGTGTTAATAACAGTCATTCGTAATGCCATACCACCGTGTTAATAACAGTCATTCATAATGCCATACCACCGTGTTAATAACAGTCATTCATAATGCCATACCACCGTGTTAATAACAGTCATTCATAATGCCATACCACCGTGTTAATAACAGTCATTCGTAATGCCATACCACCGTGTTAATAAAAGTCATTAATAATGCCATACCACCGTGTTAATAACAGTCATTCATAATGCCATACCACCGTGTTAATAACAGTCATTCATAATGCCATACCACCGTGTTAATAACAGTCATTCGTAATGCCATACCACCGTGTTAATAACAGTCATTCGTAATGCCATACCACAGTGTTAACATGTTTACTTCACTGCAGTAAAGTACTGTCTGAGACAGAAGGGACCACACTGAGCAAAGTGGATTCCCTCCTAACTTATAAGGCCATTAGAATGCGATGCCTTGGGGGAATTCCAGAGTGACAGTAATAAATGAGTCCCTTGACGGGGCAGATAACGAGGGTCAACAGCCTGAGGAATCTGCTGCTGACATTTAGGGAAATTAGGTTGAAACTCAGAGACACGACATACTGTTGGAGAGGAGACAGAGACAACTAGAGACACGACATACTGTTGGAGAGGAGACAGAGACAACTAGAGACACGACATACTGTTGGAGAGGAGACAGAGACAACTAGAGACACGACATACTGTTGGAGAGGAGACAGAGACAACTAGAGACACAACATACTGTTGGAGAGGAGACAGAGACAACTAGAGACACGACATACTGTTGGAGAGGAGACAGAGACAACTAGAGACACGACATACTGTTGGAGAGGAGACAGAGACAACTAGAGACACGACATACTGTTGGAGAGGAGACAGAGACAACTAGAGACACGACATACTGTTGGAGAGGAGACAGAGACAACTAGAGACACGACATACTGTTGGAGAGGAGACAGAGACAACTAGAGACACGACATACTGTTGGAGTGGAGACAGAGACAACTAGAGACACGACATACTGTTGGAGAGGAGACAGAGACAACTAGAGACACGACATACTGTTGGAGAGGAGACAGAGACAACTAGAGACGACATACTGTTGGAGAGGAGAAAGAGACAACTAGAGACACGACATACTGTTGGAGAGGAGACAGAGACAACTAGAGACACGACATACTGTTGGAGAGGAGACAGAGACAACTAGAGACACGACATACTGTTGGAGAGGAGAAAGAGACAACTAGAGACAAGGCATACTGTTAATTCACAATATAGCTGAAGATAGTGACGCCAATCATTATCTATCAATAAATAACCAAAAGTACATTTTTATTTTTATTTATTTAATTGAACCTTTATTTAACTAGGCAAGTCATTTAAGAATAAATTCTTATTTACAATGACGGCCTACTAAAAGGCAAAATACCTCCTGCAGCTGGGTTTTTTAAATAAATACAAATAAATAACATATGAATATAGGACAAACATTACGACAAGAGAGACAACACAACACTACATAAAGACAGACATAAGAAAACAACATAGCAAGGCAGCAACACATGACAACAGCATGGTAGCAACACAACATGACAACAGCATGGTAGCAACACGACATGGTAGCAACACAACATGACAACAGCATGGTAGCAACACGACATGGTAGCAACACAACATGACAACAGCATGGTAGCAACACGACATGACAGCAACACATGACAACAGCATGGTAGCAACACGACATGACAGCAACACATGACAACAACATGGTAGCAACACGACATGACAGCAACACATGACAACAGCATGGTAGCAACACAACATGGTAGCAACACAAAACACGGTACAAACATTATTGGGCACAGACAACAGCACAAAGGGCAAGAAGGTAGAGACAACAATACATCACACAAAGCAGCCACAACTGTCAGTAAGAGTGTCCATGATTGAGTCTTTGAATAAAGAGATCGAGATAAAACTGTCCAGTTTGAGTGTTTGTTGCAGCTCATTCTAGCTGCAGCGAACTGAAAAGAGGAGCGACCCAGGGATGTGTGTGCTTTGAGGACCTTTAACAGAATGTGACTGGCAGAACGGGTGTTGTATGTGGAGGATGAGGGCTGCAGTAGATATCTCAGATAGGGGGGAGTGAGGCCTAAGAGGGTTTTATAAATAAGCATCAACCAGTGGGTCTTGCGACGGGTATACAGAGATGACCAGTTTACAGAGGAGTAGAGAGTGCAGCGATGTGTCCTATAAGGAGCATTGGTGGCAAATCTGATGGCCGAATGGTAAAGAACATCTAGCCGATCGAGAGCACCCTTACCTGCCGATCTATAAATTATGTCTCTGTAATCTAGAATGGGTAAGATGGTCATCTGAATCAGGGTTAGTTTGGCAGCTGGGGTGAAAGAGGAGCAATTACGATAGAGGAAACCAAGTCTATATTTAACTTTAGCCTGCAGATTTGATATGTGCTGAGAGAAGGACAGTGTACCATCTAGCCATACTCCCAAGTACTTGTATGAGGTGACTACCTCAAACTCTAAACCCTAAACCCTCAGAGGTAGTAATCACACCTGTGGGAAGAGTGGCATTCTTCTTACCAAACCACATTACCTTTGTTTTGGAGGTGTTCAGAACAAGTTTAAGGGTAGAGAAAGCTTGTTGGGACACTAAGAAAGCGTTGTTGTAGAGCATTTAACACAAAATCCGGGGAGGGGCCAGCTGAGTATAAGACTGTATGATCTGCATATACAGTGGGGCAAAAAAGTATTTAGTCAGCCACCAATTGTGAAAGTTCTCCCACTTAAAAAGATGAGAGATGCCTGTAATTTTCATCGTAGGTACACTTCAACTATGACAGACAAAATGAGAAGAAAAAAATCCAGAACATCACATTGTAGGACTTTTAATTTATTTATTTGCCAATTATGGTGGAAAGTAAGTATTTGGTCACCTACAAACAAGCAAGATTTCTGGCTCTCACAGACCTGTAACTTCTTCTTTAAGAGGCTCCTCTGTCCTCCACTCGTTACCTGTATTAATGGCACCTGTTTGAACTTGTTATCACTATAAAAGACAACTGTCCACAACCTCAAACAGTCAATGTTGTATGGTCAGATGAAACCAAAATATAACTTTTTGGTAAAAACACAACTCGTCGTGTTTGGAGGACAAAGAATGTTGAGTTGCATCCAAAGAACACCATACCTACTGTGAAGCATGGGGGTGGAAACAACATGCTTTGGGGCTGTTTTTCTGCAAAGGGACCAGGACGACTGATCCGTGTAAAGGAAAGAATGAATGGGGCCATGTATCGTGAGATTTTGAGTGAAAATAATCCCAAACACACCACCCGGGCAATGAAGGAGTGGCTTCGTAGGAAGCATTTCAAGGTCCTGGAGTGGCCTAACCAGTCTCCAGATCTCAACCCCATAGAAAATATTTGGAGAGAGTTGAAAGTCCGTGTTGCCCAGCAACAGCCCCAAAACATCACTGCTCTAGAAGATGGAGGAATGGGCCAAAATACCAGCAACAGTGTGTGAAAACCTTGTGAAGACTTACAGAAAACGTTTGACCTCTGTCATTGCCAACAAAGGGTATATAACAAAGTATTGAGATAAACTTGTTATTGACCAAATACTTATTTTCCACCATAATTTGCAAATAAATTCATTAAAAATCCTACAATGTGATTTTCTGGATTTTTTTCTCATTTTGTCTGTCATAGTTGAAGTGTACCTATGATGAAAATTACAGTCCTCTCTCATCTTTTTAAGTGGGAGAACTTGCACAATTGGTGGCTGACTAAATACTTTTTTGCCCCACTGTATATGGATGAGAGAGCTTCCTACTAACTACTTCCTACTAAATTAACAAGGCTGATGCCAGAAGAGGATGATGCCAGAGGTGATGGTGGTGAATGGAGGAAGATGATGATACCAGAGATGATGGTGGTGAATAGAGGAATATGATGATACCAGAGATGATGGTGGTGAATAGAGGAATATGATGATACCAGAGATGATGGTGGTGAATGGGGGAAGATGATGATACCAGAGATGATGGTGGTGAATTGGGGAATATGATGATACCAGAGATGATGGTGGTGAATAGAGGAATATGATGATACCAGAGATGATGGTGGTGAATGGGGGAAGATGATGATACCAGAGATAATGGTGGTGAATAGAGGAAGATGATGATACCAGAGATGATGGTGGTGAATAGAGGAATATGATGATACCAGAGATGATGGTGGTGAATAGAGGAATATGATGATACCAGAGATGATGGTGGTGAATGGGGGAAGATGATGATACCAGAGATGATGGTGGTGAATTGTGGAAGATGATGACAAGCATGCCATGCTGCCCTTTGTCTTGAGATACTTTAAAAATACACTTTCTAAATTGCTCACTCATGTTCTTTCAAGCATGCAGCCCGGTGATTGAGTCAATCCTAGTGTTGCAATGCAACCGGCAGTCAGGGATAAGGAAAGTCAACACCAGCGCACATGTTCTCATTAGGCTGAGCTACGAAAAACTGAAAAAGTATATTTCCTTCCCATCTTCTGACTCTGGGCCAGTCAGTCTCTGTCTGGCACTTACCAGACACTTCCTAAACACTTGATGAGTGTCAAGCATGCTACCTAGCAGAGGAGGCAATAGCATACCTGCAGGCAAGGAGGAATAACAGGCTGTACGGTGAGAGTGAACCTGTCTGTCAGTGTGTCTGTCTGGGAAGAAACAGGCAGCTCGTAACCGCCAACGGTGCTCTGGCAGACCTGTCTGTCTGCCTGGACGGGTTCTGCCTTATAGTCCTGTTTGTGTCATGTTAACGACTTCAAAACAAACCACTTTTCCCTGCTTTCACATAGTGCCAGCACCAGAGAGGCCATTTCATTTCAGGGGTGTAGTTAGGCACACAATTGTGTTTCACTCATGTTAGTTGAGGAGTAACCAATGATGACTACCACAGAGTAGCAACCCAATAGTCCCTCTGTGTTTGTGAGTGATTGTCAGATTGCCTCATGTTCCACATTATGGCTTAACACTGCTAACCCTATCAGCATTCAAACTGTATCCGGGCCATTATCCAATGCTTTATTGAATTATATAATAGCCTCCTAACTTGGCAGAATAACTTTGTTGCACACATTAGCGATATTGTTGCCAAGTACCTCAACTCGTCCATGGAGTTGAGTGCAGACTAGAGTTCCTTAAATTAACCTCAGACTCACGATATGCGGATACTTTTATAAAAATAATGTAATTCTTAAACCATTATCATGTACCTATGTTTGTCCTCTGTTGTTGCTTGCCTTTCTTTGTTTGCTGAAATCCATTTTTTAAATTTAAATTAAACGTTAATCAAATACAACCACTGACTGTTTCCTCATTGGTGGTGCTATAAGATGGCAAATCAGCCGCGAATGCCAATTGAATCTCAACAAGGAAAACATCGGTGGTTGTATTTGATTAACGTTTTATTTAAAAAAAATATGGATTTCAAGCAAAGAAATGCACGCAACAAAAGGACAAACATAGGTGGGCCTACAAGGTAAGTATCGAGGCATAGCGACTAGAAGGAGTTGGAGGTTCAATTCAAAAGCTCTAGAATGTGCTCAACTCAGTGGAGTTAAGATACTTGGCGAGGGATAATGCTGTAGTGAAGTGAAGCAAGGCAAACAATGAACAAATGTAATTTTGGCATTAGAACACAAGCAGGGAAGGGGTAGCAACGTGTTTTATTCTAATGTTCTTTTCTTGGGAACCCCATGGATGGTTGTCATGGGAACTCAAGAATTCCCGGGACAACTCTCCTGCCAGCTTTTCTTCAGTGCTTAGCTTAGAGTACAGACAGACTCCTTTTTGCCCTTTTGGTTAAGTGCTGAATTGGCTTTTGAAAGGACTTATTCTTGTATTGTGACCTGTTGAACTGCTAGACCTGTTGCACTTTGCCGTTGGTTCTTCTCCTTAACTAATTGTGCGAATAAATGTAACGTTAATGCGTTTAATTAAATCACTTGGACAACATGTGAGAGTGAGCCGTCCTAGATTTATGTGCAATAATTTCCCATCCTGTGGCATGCATACTATTAAATATATTCATGTTACTGATATTGACCTCTGCATATTTCCTCGGAAATAAGATGGAAATACTGAGACAGGCTAATAATTAAATTAATGCAAAGCAGACATGCATGTCATGCTGCTACGTTGAGATTCAGTCAAATAAAAAGGGTGAAATAATATGCAATGGTGTTCACCATAATTCTTACCTACAAACAGACAGAAAACATCCAAGCCGACCAGCATCTTTCTCTTGGTACAGAGTGAACTGTCTGCAGGTTCTGCAAGGATGTGATTCTTCCCAGCGCCGTTTTCCTTCATCGCCTCCCCGGCTCCCCCGTTGTCGGCTAAACGCTGCTGAAGCTCAGCGTCCCGAGGAAGAGTACTAGTGTGTGTCGAGTTGAACTTTTGCATGTTGTCTCGTGTTTAAAATACAACGTTGATGTTGTCTTGTTGCTGTTTATTGACAGTAACGTTAAGTATCCCAAAGGTGAACATTCAGTCCGTCCAACGTTGAAAAATACAAATGAATGATGGCTGACTAACTTTAGCTAGCTAGCTGTTATTGAAAACCATGTCCAACAACAAGTTAAACTTGACAGGAATCAAACCGTTAGCAACAAGCTTATCTGTGAAATGTAAGACAAATTCGACGACAGCGTAAAGAAGAGTAAAGATAAACTGAACGAGAAGTGTTCTAGCTAGTCTAAGCAAAGCTGGCAGTTCACTGAGGTGTTGCGAGCTAAAGCGCTCACTGTCCCACTGTATCGTGTTCTGTTCAAAGTCTTCAACTACTGTAGCTGGCTAGCCACGTTACATCATACGTTACCCTAAAACAAACTAAATCAATATTTTAAAATAATAACTTGCAAAACACGCATTGCTCAATTCGTCTGTCAACTTTCAAACTTGCCCATATGCCATTCATTCAACTATTCCAAATGCCCTCTCCATGTGGACTATTTTCTGTTGAGTCCTCCTGTTCCCTCGCATTTTGTCCCTCCCCAAAACTAGGCAGACCCCCAGGAGTTTGTTTTGCAAAATGTTTATATCTCCTTTGCTCCAGTCGCACCCACTGACAACCCACACTAACTTGTTAGTTAAATACAGTAGTTAACCAAATAGCTACCCGGACTATCTGCATTGAACATTTTTGCACTAACTGACTCAACTCATACACTGCTGCTACTGTTTACTATCTGTCACTTTATGTACAGTACATATCTACCTCAATTACCTCGCACAAGTACCCTGCACATCGACTCAGGATTGGTATCCCTTGTATATTGCCAAATTATCGTTACTCATTGCGTATCTATTATGTGTTTTACTTTTCTATTATTTCTCTATTTTCTTTCTCTCGGCATTGTAGGAAGGGCATGTAAGTAATCATTTCACTGTTAGGGCACACCTGTTGTTTACGAAGCATGTGAAGAATAACATTGGATTATCTTGCTTTTTAGTTTTACACTGATAGCTTTGTTTGTTTTATTTGTTAACATCTATGTTAAGCTAGAATCAATACTATATTTGAGAGAGAATTAAGAGTATAGAGAAATATATAAATGTTTATTTAATTGCATTGATTTTTATTTCAGTGTGCTTTGATGAACTGTGGTATGTGTATTAAATTAGGTTAGTAATCCAATCTAATTGTATTTGGCACATGCTTCTTAGACAGCAGGTATAGACTAACGTGAAATGCTTACTTAAGGGTCCTTTTCCAACAATGCGGAGTTAAAGATAAAATAGAAACAGTGACACGAGGAATAAATACACAGCGAATAACAAATACAAATAACATGGCTAAATATATGGAGTAGAACATAACATGGCTATATATAGGGAGTAGAACAGAACATAGCTATATATAGGGAGTAGAACAGAACATAGCTATATATAGGGAGTACCAGTACGAGTCTACTGTATGTGCAGGGGTACGATATAATTGAGGTAGCTACTGTATGTACTGTACATAAAGGTAGGGGTAAAGTGACTAAGCTACAGGCTAGATTAGACAGTAGCAGCAGCATGAGTGTGTGTGTGTATGGTGTCAGTATGCGTGTGTGCATGTTATGTGGGTGTGGATATATGCAGTTTGTGTTGTGGTGTCAGTGTAAGTATGTGTGAGTAGATGTGTGTAATGAGAGATTCCATTATGTTTCCCAGGCCTACTTAAATTAGAAAAATTAAAAACGAGACAAAATATTGCCCTTTGCCTTACACTTCAAATGTCATCGTTTGCCCAACAATATCTAATCCTTCCTTTGATCAAATAAATGGATGTATCTCTAGCATCAGTTACTTTCCTGGTCAGTGAAGGCCTAATGGGAGACCATGCAGTAGACCCTATGCCTAGCCACCTATTTAATGGACATCTCCAACCCTGAATGTCTCTGCTAAAATGGTTTGTATAGGTATAACACAGTTATTAGCATATATCTTATGACTGTCTTGTAGATGAGAATTCCTTCAAATGTATACTTTCTGATCAGTCTCAGATTTTTCCTTACACAGTATGGAATAGCAGGTACAAGAGGTAGGAGAGTGCCACCACCTGGTGAGAGGTACAGAAATGGTCACCTCTTTCTTTTCAGAACTATATATTAAGGTTTATTAGAGACAGACTACACAAGGCAAAATAACTGCAAATTCGTGCAATAGTTTTACATGATTGGTCTACAATTGCTTGCACAGGAAACATCAAACAAGGCAGCTATGTTCATGAATCAAACACATTTACTCACACGCAGGCCAATATGTTTCTCAAGTCCCTCACCAGCGTGCAAGGTCACTTCTTCTCACGTAACATTCTCAGCAATGCTACAGTCAGCCGTGGCTAGGAGCCTGATAGCATGCAAGGGTACTTCCTCTCACGTAACATTCTCAGCTATACTACAGTATTGTGAGAGAAGAAGAGATGATCGAACAAAATTGATAAAATAAAATAAAATAAGGAACTAACAGCTAATTATTTAGGCTGACAGGTCTGTGTCATTACCTCCTTGTCTTATTGAATAGAGCTTCAAACTCTCAACCATTGATCTGAGGACGTGAAGAAAATGTTTTAAGTTAGACAGGACCAATAGGCAAAAAATTGACCAGCACATCTGGCATTTGCACAAAATGCCAGATGGTCAATCAGCCCCTGCAGGTCTACCTTTACTTTGCTTTTTATGTTCAAATGTCAGACTCAAAGGTTATGGGATGAGTCCGGACCCCAGCAAGTGAACTAGATAGAAAGTTATAAATTCACTCGTCTTCAATAGAAGAGCCTAAAGCAGTTAGCAGTAATGTTGATAGCCACTAGATGGCTGTATAAAGTAATTTACTGTGTGATAGGTGGGCCAGGAGAGATGAGAAGCCTGCAGCACAGTGGAGGCTGGTGTGAGTAGCTATAGGAGGATGGGCTCATTCGAATGGCTGGAATGGAATACATGGAACAGAGTCAAATTTGTGGTTTCCATATGTTAGATGTGTTTGATACCATTCCATTTATTCCATTCCAGACATTAAAATGAGCCTGTCCTCCTACATCTCCTCCCACCAGCCTCCACTTCTTTAGCAGTGATTAAAGTTAAGCTCGCTAACCAGGCTTACATGTCTGAGACCAAAACTTAGAATATAGCCTACACAATGTGCAGGGGAATTAGTTTCCCACCCAGAAAAGTTTTCTAATTGCATCCAGTGACACTCCCTAGTGATAACCACTATACATACATACACCTTACACCTATCTATTGTAGGCTACTTAGTACAGCCAGGGTTAGGGAGTAACTTATTACATGTAATCTGATTACAAAAAAAAATGCATCAGTTACATTAGCAGTAAAAAATATTGTGATCAGATTACAGATACTTTTGAAGAACTAGAGATGATTGCTACTTGGATTATCTTTAAATTCATAAAATATGTTTGCAAAAACATACAGTACATGTCAAATGTTGACACACCTACTCATTCAATGTTTTTTTTAATTTACTATTTTCTACATTGTAGAATAATAGTGAATACATCAAAACTATGAAATAACACATATGGAATCATGTAGTAACCAAAAAAAAGTGTTAAACAAATCCAAATATATTTCATATTTGAGATTCTTTAAAGTAGCCACCCTTTGCCTTGACAGCTTTGCAAAATCTTGGCATTCTCTCAACCAGCTTCATGAGGTGGTTGAGGAATGCATTGCTGGAATGCATTTCAATTAACAGGTGTTCATTGTTAAAAGTTCATTTGTGGAATTAATTGTATTCATAATGCGTTTGAGCCAATCAGTTGTGTTATGACAAGGTAGGGGTGGTATACAGAAGATACAGTGGGGAGAACAAGTATTTGATACACTGCCGATTTTGCAGGTTTTCCTACTTACAAAGCATGTACAGGTCTGTAATTTTTTATCATAGGTACACTTCAACTGTGAGAGACGGAATCTAAAACAAAAATCCAGAAAATCACATTGTATGATTTAAGTAATTAATTTGCATGACATAAGTGATGGTGTGGGAGTGCTTTGCTGGTGACACTGTCAGTGATTTATTTAGAATTCAAAGCACACTTAACCAGCATGGCTACCACAAAATTCTGCAGCGATATGCCATCCCATCTGGTTTGCGCTTAGTAGGACTATTATTTGTTTTTCAACAGGACAATGACCCAACACACCAGGCTGTGTAAGGGCTATTTGACCAAGAAAGAGAGTGATGGAGTGCTGCATCAGATGATCTGGCCTCCATAATCACCGGACCTCAACCCAATTGAGATGGTTTGGGATGAGTCGGACCGCAGAGTGAAGGAAAAGCAGCCAACAAATGCTCAGCATATGTGGGAACTCCTTCAAGACTGTTGGAAAACTATTCCAGGTGAAGCTGGTTGAGAGAATTCCAAGAGTGTGCAAACTGTCATCAAGGCAAAGGGTATTTTATAACATTTTTGGTTCCTACATGATTCCATATGTGTTATTTCATAGTTGATGTATTCACTATTATTCTACAATGTAGAAAATAGTACAAATAAAAGAAAAAACATTGAAGGAGTCCATGTCAAAACTTTTGACTGGTATTGTGTTCTCAGTGATATTTAATTCAGCATTGACAAAAAGTACAAGTTTAAATTTGTTCCAACTGAGCGAGTCTGACCACAAGTCAGATACCACTTTGATGACAGACCTTTAACTTCTTCTATTGCCTCTAAAGTGAAAGTAATCCAAAAATAACTGAAACGAATCAGATTACGTTACTGAGTTTGGGTAATCCAAAAGTTACATGTCTGATTACAATGTGACAGGTAACTGTAATGGATTACATTTAGAAAGGAATCTACCCAACCCCGAGTACAGCACACCTCAGATGACACTGATCAACTGTCAGTCCACCCCACCAAAAGGGTCAGTGCGCTAATCCAGTATCCTTGGAATGTCCCTACCATAAACCCGAAACCTAACCCCTAGTCTAAACGTAACCATAACCTTTACCTATTTAAAATGTAACTTCAATCCTAACCAGATTGCACGGACCAATAAAATGTACTCTGGCCTTGTACAGGTAACCATGTACTACCAAAGGTCACGTTTGAGCTCAGCGCCAACTGACATCGATAATGTGTCTTTTACTCAGGACTCTCTGCCCCAACTCCCAATGGGCCTGCTCACCTTGGCAACATAATAAACTATGGCCACGGCACGTAGAGTAGTCATAAAAAGAAGGGAACGAGGGAAAATTAACACCACATGCCGCACTCCAGAATAACTATTCATTAACCTTTTTATGCGAGTAAAGTACATGTCAGATAAAGAAATGAGACGCCTGATGGAAACAGGACATTCTGTAAACTTTCCAAAATGTTGGCAAAACAATATGCTAGACAAGGTGGGATCTTTGTGTGCCGGTAAAAATAAATTCTGAGATAAATGTCATTGGAAACGCTTTTATACGCGAATATTGATATAATAACCATCACATCAAAGTACATTTGGAGTCACGCGATGACATGTTGGGTGGTCCTCCCTCTATACTCGTCGGGAAAGCATGACGTTTATTAGGCTACAGATTCAAACAATTATGAACTTCACAGGGTGGTGAAATTGAAAAGTGATGAGCTTGATGCTCCAGTCCAATAAATATCCAGTTTTTTTTTCTGGTGACATGATAATCGATGCCTGGCTGCCATTTGACAATAATTTCACTCTTTTGCCCATAACAATAATCTCATCGTGGTCTATATGTGCGCTCCTCGCTCTAGCCAACAGCACGTGCCAATACCAGAGTGGCACACTCGCTATATAACGCAATTTTCTATGTCAGAAAACCAACTGTAGAGTTGAAAATGCGTACATGGGAATTTAACCGCAACAGGTATGTGCAATACCTCAGCACACAGAGACATCTGCAGCAAGTGCATTTCATGTGCATATTGTTTTTATGCAGTTTTAGAATATTTGCATGAAAATCTGTCGCCAATACCATGGAAACCTAGCTAGTGATACATTTTATTTATAATTCATAACGTTCAAAGCGTCCATGCCAGCAATCTGTTGCTGTGTAGTACATCAACCATGAATACAGAACTAAGGTATGATTATGTAACCAATGAAACTGCTCTGGTTCCTCATTCCATCACATTTGGAATCCCCATAAACTAAGACATAGCTCCAAGATTCCCCCTGTCCTTTTCAAAGACTCAAAGCCAATGTTATTCTTGCTCCTGAGAAAGTCTGTTACCTTATACAATTCTCACTTCCTCATTCTCCAACTCACATTTCTAATATCTCTCATCATTTGCTTCCTATCCAACTGAATAAAAATAAGAAACTATACTATTAAACAAAGATCAATTATATAAAAAATGATAAAGCACTTTGGAACACCTTAAATTAAATTTTGGGCAAACTCAGCTCCATCATTCATTGAATCAGATTCAATCACAAAAACCACTGACATAGCCAATTACTTTAATCATTTTTTCCAAAATGACAAACACTGATACTCTACATCCAAGTATAACTGATCAAATTATGAACAAACATTGTAATTTTGAAATCCATAAAGTTAGTGTGGAAGAAGTGAAAAATTGTGGTCTATCCAAGAATAGTAAAGCCCCCTTTACTGGCTCAAATAGCTGACCAATCAGCCTGTTTGACCGGATACGATGCTATTTTACTGTAAACAAACTGACAGACTTTCAACATGCCTATAAGGAAGGCATTCAACAAGCACGTCACTTACACAGATGACTCCTGTTTGGCTCAGAGAAATTGATAATAAAAATATTGTAGGAGCTATTTTGTTAGATTTCACTGCGGCTTTTGACAGTCTGCTGCTGGAAAAACTTGTATTATCGCTTTACTCCCCCTGCTATATTGTGGATAAAGAGTTACCTGTCTAACAGAAGACCGTTTTTTTTAAATGGAAGCCTCTCCAACATAACAGGTAAAATCAGGAATTCCCCTGGGCAGCTGTCTAGGCCCCTTACTTTTTTCAATCTTTACCTATGACAGGCTTTGATTAAAGCCAGTGTATCTATGCATGTGGATGACTCACACTAAACGTCAGCTACTACAGCGAGTGAAATCACTGCAACACTTAAAGAGATGCAGTTAGTTTCAGAATGGGCAGCAAGGAATAAGTTAGTCCTAAATATTTCAAAAACTAAAAGCATTATATTTGGGACAAATAATTCACTAAATCTCATAAAAGAATGTGGAAATTGAACAACATTGGTTACAAAACTTCAGTAACCCTGGATTGTAAACTGTCATGGTCAAAACAACAGTAGCTAAGATGGGGAGAAGTCTGTCAATAATAAAGTGCTGCTCTGCATTCACTATCATCAAGGCAGGTTCTAGTTGTCACACCTGGACTACAGTTCAGTCATGTAGTCCGGTGCTACAAAGAGGGACCTCGAAAAATTACAATTGGCTCAGAACAGGGCATTACATGTACACAGAGCGCTAACATTAATAATATGCATGTAAATCTCTCATGGCTCAAAGTGGAGAACATATTTACTTTATCACTACTTGTTTTTGCAAGTGTTGACATGCTGAATGCACCTAGGTGTCTGTTTAAACTACTTACACAGCTCGGACATCCATGCATACCCCACAAGTTTCTTCCCAATCCCCTAGTCAAGAACAAACTATGGGAGGTGCATAGTACTACATCAAATCGAATTTATTTATATAGCCCTTCGTACACCAGCTGATATCTCAAAGTGTTGTACAGAAACCCAGCCTAAAACCCCAAACAGCAAGCAATGCAGGTGTAGAAGCACGGTGGCTAGGAAAAACTCCCTAGAAAGGCCAAAACCTAGGAAGAAACCAGGCTATGTGGGGTGGCCAGTCCTCTTCTGGCTGTGCCGGGTGGAGATTATAACAGAACATGGCCAAGATGTTCAAATGTTCATAAATGACCAGCATGGTCGCATAATAATAAGACAGAACAGTTGAAACTGGAGCAGCAGCACGGTCAGGTGGACTGGGGACAGCAAGGAGTCATCATGTCAGGTAGTCCTGGGGCATGGTCCTAGGGCTCAGGTCAGTTGAAACTGGAGCAGCAGCACGGCCAGGTGGACTGGGGACAACAAGGAGTCATCATGTCAGGTAGTCCTGGGGCATGGTCCTAGGGCTCAGGTCCTCCGAGAGAGAGAAAGAGAGAAGGAGAGAATTAGAGAACGCACACTTAGATTCACACAGGACACCGAATAGGACAGGAGAAGTACTCCAGATATAACAAACTGACCCTAGCCCCCCGACACAAACTACTGCAGCATAAATGCTGAGACAGGAGGGGTCAGGAGACACTCTGGCCCCATCCGAGGACACCCCCGGACAGGGCCAAACAGGAAGGATATAACCCCACCCACTTTGCCAAAGCGCAGCCCCCACACCACTAGAGGGATATCTTCAACCACCAACTTACCATCCTGAGACAAGGCTGAGTATAGCCCACAAAGACCTCCGCCACGGCACAACCCAAGGGGGGGGGGGGGGGGGCGCCAACCCAGACAGAATGACCACATCAGTGAATCAACCCACTCAGGTGACGCACCCCCTCCAGTGACGGCAAGAGAGAGCCCAAGTAAGCCAGTGACTCAGCCCCTGCAATAGGGTTAGAGGCAGAGAATCCCAGTGGAAAGAGGGGAACCGGCCAGGCAGAGACAACAAGGGCGGTTCGTTGCTCCAGAGCCTTTCCGTTCACCTTCCCAATCCTGGGCCAGACTACACTCAATCATAGCCATGACTAAAGTACATGGAACTCTATTCCACATCAGATAACTGATGCAAGCAGTAGAATAAGGTTACATCAAAGAAAATATAAAATCACCTTATGGAACAGCGGGGACTGAAGACACGCATGCACAATACACACACACATGTACATTGTAATATTGTTGTATGGTGGTTTTATACATTTTGTATTGTAGATATGTAGTGGTGTAATAATGTTTTATGATGTACCGTTTTATATTTTGTTTTATGTGTGACTTAGGTACCTTAATGTGTTTGGACCCCAGGAAGAGAAGCTGCTCCCTTGGCAGCAGTTTATGGGGATCCCTAATAAATAACAATACAAAGAGATAGTGTTTGAACTGGAATTTCAAGTGATAGAACAAGATGCAACTGCAATACTTGGAAGATCAGCTTGTCTGCAAATTGGCTTAATACAGAGGATATTCAAGCTTGAACAATGGACAGAGACTGACATTTTGAGTGAATATGAAGATTCATTCACAGGACTTGGATGTGTTCCAGGAGTTCATCACATACAAATAGACCCAGACGTCTCACCAGTGGTTCACTCACCCAGAAAGGTACCTGTAGCACTAAAATAAAAACTTGAAAAGGAACTGAACCGCATGGAAAATATGTTGACGCCAGGCAAATTGAGCCTTCTGAAAGAACAAACAGCTTGGTGACAATCGTCAAGCCAAACAAAATATGGGGATGCATGGACCAACAGGATCTTAAAGCCATCAAGAGAGAACATTATCTTTTATGTACCATTGAAGAGGAAGTTGCTGAAATGCCCAACATATTGTCAGTGGTTGATGCAAACCAAGGATTCTGGAAAATCCAACTGGATAAAGAGAGCTCCTGATTACACATCAATACGCCGTTTGGGAGGTATTCATTCACAAGACTGCTCTTCTGAATCGCATCCCTCCAGAGGTGCCTCGCGCAGAATTCAGAAGGTCTGAAAGGTGTCATAAACATCATGGATGACTTGTCTTGAGTGATGACACAGAGCAGCACCACCGGAGACTGAGATAGCTACTAGACAGACTGAGAAGCATCAACTTGAAATTGAATACAGACAAGTGCAAAATCAGAATGACAGAAATTCTCTACATTGACCAGTGTTAAGCAAAGAAGACCTGAAACCAGCCTCCAAAAAGGTCAGATCAACACAAGAAAGGTCAGGGCCAGAGGACAAAGCAGCGCTTCAGAGGTTCATGGGAATGTTGCAGTATATTGCAAGGTTCATCCCAAATCTCTCAGATGTCAACGCACCACTGAGACAACTGCTGGAAGGAGACATTCAGTGGGACTGGGAGTCTGCACAGGAACAGAGCTTCAAAAGCATGAAAACACTTCTAATCTGTCACATGACCCGAATACAAAAGGTACCTTACAGTGAAATGCTTACTCACAAGCCCTTAACCAACAATGCAGTTAAGAATGTGTTCATTCAAAAATAGAAAAGTAAAAAAAAAATAGAAAATTAAAGTTACAAATTCATAATTAAAGCGCAACAGTAAAATAACAGTAGCTAGGCTATATACAGAGGGTACCAGTACACAGTCAATGTGCGAGGGCACCGGTTAGTCGAGGTAATATGTACATGTAGGTAGAGTTAAAGTACCTATGAATATATAATAAACAGAGTAGCAGCAGTGTAAATGAGGGGGGTGGCAATGCAAATAGCCATTTGATTAGCTTGTCAGCAATGCGCCCGTGTTAAAGTACTACGATGTAAAAAATTTAAAAAACGGACTCTTTGGATGCAAGCTCAGAAGGCTTTGGGAGCTGTGATCCTGCAAGATGGTCAGCCAATCGCTTACGGGTCAAGATCCGTCACAGACTGTCAAAAGAGATACGCTCAAATTGAAAAAGAGCTAACGGCAATAGTGTATGGCTGCAAGAAGTTTTATCAATACCTGAATGAAAAACAGATCCAGGTGGAGTCAGACCACAAACCCTTGGAAACAATCTTCAAGAAGTCGCTCCAGAAAGTACCAGCCAGACTGCAGAGAATGCTGATGAGACTACAGAGAGTCTACATGTGACAGACAAACCAGGAAAGGAGATACACGTGAATGATGCACTGAGCCGAGCATACCTGAAGGATTAGAGAGAACTACATTGATCAAAAACCTCCTGTTTCAGATTAGAAACTGCAGCAATTCAAAACAGCAACAGCAGAAGATGGAGAGTTAAAACTGGTCACAGAAACAGCTAAAAAAGGATGGCCAGACACGAGAGGGAAAGTTGCAAAGCAAATACAGCACCACTGCACCTTCAGAGAGGACTTGAAATACTCAGATGGACTGCTGTTCAAAAGTTCAAACTTGTCCCTCAGAAAATGAGGAGAAATCTGAAAAATCCATGACGCACACAGGGGAAGTTCTGTTCTGGCCAGGCGTGGCTAAATAGATTGAAGATGTAACAAATTGTGCAGTCTACAACAAACACAAAAACAACAACCAAACAGCCGCTCATGTCCCATCCAATATAAGAGAGAGCTTGGGCCAAAGTTAGAGTAGACCTCTTCCATTACAATGACACAGAATTCCTACTATGTGTGGATTACTACAAAATACCCAGAAATCTCCAAGTTCAGTGGGACAGCGAGTAAACACAATTACAGCACTAAAGTCGATCTTTGCAAGGCATGGGGTGATCAATGTTTTGTGCCCCAACAATGGAAGACCGCTTGTGAGTCAAGAAATGTCTTGTGAGTCAAGAGTTTTCTACCAGCTAAGAGTTCAAACATGTCACGTCGAGCCTTAGATTTCCACCGTCAAATGGCCAAGCTGAGAGAGTAGTTCAGACTTAAGAACCTGTTATAAAAAGCAATTTTTTGTACCTTTATTTAACTAGACAATTTTTCTTGCCACTCTTCCATAAAGGCCAGATTTGTGCAATATACGACTGATTGTTGTCCTATGGACAGAGTCTCCCACCTCAGCTGTAGATCTCTGCAGTTCATCCAGAGTGATCATGGGCCTCTTGGCTGCATCTCTGATCAGTCTTCTCCTTGTATGAGCTGAAAATTTAGAGGGACGGCCAGGTCTTGGTAGATTTGCAGTGGTCTGATACTCCTTCCATTTCAATATTATTGCTTGCACAGTGCTCCTTGGGATGTTTAAAGCTTGGGAAATCTTTTTGTATCCAAATCCGGCTTTAAACTTCTTCACAACAGTATCTCGGACCTGCCTGGTGTGTTCCTTGTTCTTCATGATGCTCTCTGCGCTTTTAACGGACCTCTGAGACTATCACAGTGCAGGTGCATTTATACGGAGACTTGATTACACACAGGTGGATTGTATTTATCATCATTAGTCATTTAGGTCAGCATTGGATCATTCAGAGATCCTCACTGAACTTCTGGAGAGAGTCTGCTGCACTGAAAGTAAAGGGGCTGAATAATTTTGCACGCCCAATTTTTCAGTTTTTGATTTGTTAAAAAAGTTTGAAATATCCAATAAATGTCGTTCCACTTCATGATTGTGTCCCACTTGTTGTTGATTCTTCACAAAAAAATACAGTTTTATATCTTTATGTTTGAAGCCTGAAATGTGGCAAAAGGTCGCAAAGTTCAAGGGGGCCGAATACTTTCGCAAGGCACTGTAGCTGTGCAGCGACACTCCCAATCCAACCTGACAGAGCTTGAGAGGATTTGCAGAGAAGAATGGGAGAAACTCCCAAAATACAGGTGTGCCAAGCTTGTAGCTTCATACCCAAGAAGGCTCAAGGCTGTAATCACTGCCAAAGGTGCTTCAACAAAGTACTGAGTAAATGGTCTGAATACTTAAGTAAATGTAATTTCAGTTTTCATTTAATTTCCAAAAATATTATTTTTTTTTTTGTTGTTTTTTGTTGGGGTATTGTGTTTAGATTGATGAGGAAAAACTGTTGAATCAATTTTAGAATAAGGCTGTTACATAGTGAATACTTAGCTCTCATTGAGTAAAGAAACACCCCTGGATGGAGTAGGTCTCTTACCTGCACACCTACTGATGGGAAGGAGGCTGCAGACAAAGATTTGAAGTCAGAGAGATTGTTAAATCCAGGACTCTATCAGCATATCAGGAACAGGCTCACAAGCAGACAACAGAGACAAAACACTACCTTGACCTAAGCACATGTAAGCTTTTGGTCATGAAGGAAGGAGAACGCGTCAGGAACAGACGCGTCAGGAACAGCAACCAACGATTTTAATTGGAAAACATGACCAGCCAAGGTCATACATAGTACAAACACAAAATAAGAGAATCTACTGAAGGAACCCAGAGACACCTGTTAAAAACACATGAAACAACACGCCCAGAGAGACACTCAGAAACCATAATGGACTTACTTACCTTATCCAGTGGAAAGAGAACCTGAAACAAGTGTCAGCCTGGAAGAAAACTACTCATCTATGTGTTCTCCAACACCAAATCAAACAATGTAAAGCAACAATGTAAACACTGACACACCAGTGAATTCAACTCGTTATGGAAGACCTATCAGAATGCCAATTCTGTCAGTGTTTGTAGTTCAAACAGAGACAAACAAAAAACAATAGAATAAAAAATTAAACATTGACAAGACATTAATAATAACAATGTCATGACTATTGTGATGTCTATATTAGAAAAAAAAAGCCATGCTTGTTTGCATATTGTTTGCAATGTGAAACACTGAGTTGAAAGAACATTGTTTTGAGAAACAAATGATCCAAAGAAAGGGAGAAGTCATGTATATACTTATCCGTAGTGCCTGAGGGCTGCTCTGTTACTATTTACTACATGTCATCATCTGTACTTTGCACTTCACCAATTACGTCAGATAAACATGGTTATTGTACCCGCATTCCTGTGTGTGTATATTACAAAGCCTATTGCTCATATGCCACAAGAAAGGAAAGATCAGTTATTTCCTTTACAACCTAAACAATGTTAGAAACGGTGAGTAGTATCCAACTTTCACTTAGGGAAGTGTTTTTGTTCCATAATGTCGATCTAATCATCATATGTGTAGGTGTTGTTTTGGCCTTTGTCATCATTAACCAGGTCAGTGTACTCAAATACCAAGATTGACACCTTAACCCTGTTGTGTGGTCCGGAAACTTTTCCCAGGTCAGCCACAAGTAACCAAAGTGAAACCATAAGAGGTGCACAGCACAGCCTAGCATGCAACTGAGACTGGGAGATTTTAGAGATGCAAACATTTGAAACACAACCTTGTGACATGTTATCATATTAATGTACTGAAGAGTGGGGTTTGAATATGTTGACTTGACCAGTATTTTACTACAGTACTTTTGCACAGAAAGAGGAAGAGAATAGAAAAATAAAGCGAATTACACACTGACACATCAGAAAAGTGAATGCACTCACATTGAACAGTGCCAAAACACTATCAAAGTCTATCGGTTCGATTTGGCTTATTGTAGTAGCTGACAAATCACATTGTAAAATCTATTTAGGGGAAAGATGTGAATGACTAATTTTCACTTAAAGGTCAATGTTTATCACGCCTTCGTTTTCTCATTGGTTGTGAGTGGTGTTCCTCTTTCTCTATGAGAGTAGTGTGAATAGTAGGAGGGCCATTCCCCTACATGAAGAGTTATCTATCTTTGTTTTCCTTCAGTCACTCAGGAAAGTACCAGCCCGACCTGCCTCCTGTCCTGGACAGCTACAGAGGAAGACAGAGGAGAACACAGACATAAAGACGTTCTCATCGGATACAGACACAACACACACACAGCAGTGTTCTGAGGTTTCACAGCAGAGGAAGCCAAGAGGACAAACACACACAGCGGCTCCATCTCTCTCTCTTCCTGCACGCCCTCTGCTGCATCTCAGGGGACTGAGGTTGCTCTACCCGAGCCTCTCTCCCCCCCCCACGGCCGGACGTTGCAGATTGATGATGCCGCAGCAGTCAATGGATCGCTGTGAGGTTTCAGAGAACTGCCACCATCATAGCCCTGGGGTCCAGGGGAGCCAGCAGCGCCTGGTCAGTGGACTCCTTCTCTGGGTCGGTCTCCTCACTATCAGCCACGTGGTCTCCATCACCCTACTCGTCATCACCAGGCCACACGCACTGGTAAGACTGCTAACCTGCATAGACACACACTTACACTCTCTGGTGTGTGTTAGGGATGGACATAGTTAGTGAAATCAAGTTGAATTAAATCTGAGATATGTATTGTAGCTCACTTTGTGTAAAACTTGAAGTTGGATTAATGTGTGTCAATAGAGAGGTGTATTGTAGCTGTGGAAACACCTGCCTGTTGCACCTGTTGAGTACGAGCCTCTGAAGTGGTTTCAGTAGCATCACAGCTGGTGGGGGAAACGAATCACTATGTGTGGTTTAGCACTGGTGACATCAGAACCCTGTTCTCCAATATGAAAGGGCTGGGTGTGTGCTACTGAATGATCACTGTGTATATCATATTAATACTGTTTCATAAAGCCTAGAGTAGAGCTGAATACTAATGTCTTTCTCAGGCAAAATGTAGTTACTTACAAGTTACTGATAGGACAATCGTCATGATATTTCCCATCTCCCTCCCCCAGCCTCTGCCAGAAATAGTTTCAGCTCCAAAACCCACAGCAGACTCATCTCTGGTAAGCTAACCACAAGACGGGTGTAAACATGTTTCCAACCTCTAAACAAGTTTTAACATGTCCCATGCAAACGATTTGTTCATTTTGCCCCCTCCAAGACAGAGAGTATTCATAACATCATCATCATCATCATCTAGATGATTATATATCATATACATTATCATATCATCATATACATGATTATATATATATATCATATATCATATATCATCATCATCATCATCATCATATACATGGCCTGCCAATAGGATAGGGTTTCCTAAAACTCAGTCCTGGGTTCTCCCTGGGGTACACGTTTTGGTTTTTGCCCTAGTACTACACAGCTGATTTAAATAATCAAAGCTTGATTATTTGAATAAGCTGTGGTGTTAGGGCAAAAACCTAAACGTGTACCTGTGGGAGGACCCCGGACCATGTTTTGGAAACCCGGCAATAGATCATTTTGAATGCATCTTGGAAGGGACCTGAGCCTAGGCTAGGCCATACCTCGTCAGTCCCGCTTTCTCTGTCTGACTTATCATCCTCCAGGCTCTCAGACAGTAGAGGGCTCAACCACAAGCCTCACCGCACTGCAGGGAAAGGTGACATGTCATAACATCATATCCACATGCAGGGAAATGCCACTGTGCAGATTTTCCTTCTCTGAAATCAGATTTCAATCTCTGTTTTTCGATCATGAACGTGTGGCATACTCCATTAGTAAGTGTTAATGGAGGCAACTAGTTGAAATGTATTCCTAAATGTTATAGGCATGCAACATCTAGCCCAAATCCAGACACCTTTATTTAAATTGATCAATAAGCCGGGTCTCAGGGCATTCCATAGAGCTTGTGAGAAATCGCCGACCCGTTGTTGTACATGTTGTAGCAGCATGTTTCCCGTGTTGGATGGTATCCGTAATCGTTTGATGGAAACGTTGTTGTACATGTTGTAGCAGCATGTTTCCCGTGTTGGATGGTATCCGTAATCGTTTCTGATGGAAACGTTGTTGTACATGTTGTAGCAGCATGTTTCCCGTGTTGAATGGTATCCGTAATCGTTTGATGGAAACGTTGTTGTACATGTTGTAGCAGCATGTTTCCCGTGTTGGATGGTATCCGTAATCGTTTCTGATGGAAACGTTGTTGTACATGTTGTAGCAGCATGTTTCCCGTGTTGGATGGTATCCGTAATCGTTTCTGATGGAAACGTTGTTGTACATGTTGTAGCAGCATGTTTCCCGTGTTGAATGGTATCCGTAATCGTTTCTGATGGAAACGTTGTTTGCGTCACTGAGCAGTGCACAAGAAAGTATTATATCCAATCGTTTGATGCTAACCCCATCCCCTCCAATTTAATTATAAAATAGATTCCCTAACTGAGCACTCACATGGCACACTCTCGCTTCTAGACAGGTAAACAGAATGTCAGCAATCAGACAATAAAATGTCACTTAAGGCCCCCAAAAGGTTAGGGCCAGCTCTGACTGTGTGTGTGGATATGGGTGTGGGTATGCAGACCTGCGAGCCACTGCAGCCCATCATGATGAGGTCAGATAGTGTGTGGCCCCCTTCCCCATCAAAGTTGCACATCCCTGCCCTATATGGAACATTACTGTTAAAATAACTGTACTTACTGTTATATCTGTATAAGTGACAGCAAACTCTGTAGGGATATGTAACATCTAGACATAAGTAATATAATAACTACAGGTCCTGCTATGCCCATTGTACGGAAACAGTAGAAAGGCAGATATAACATTTTTAAAAGGTTATTAAGCTTAGAGGTTTAGGTTTGCTTGTTGGACACTAAATAAACAGTAAATATTTCACTGAAATATAAAACGCACAACAGAATAAACAATCACCTTAATGGAGGGCTGAGTCACTTTACTGGTTGCTCTCCCTCTCCAAACACAGAATAGTCTGCAGCCAACTAAAAAATGAATCCACTATTGCAGGGGCAGCACAGAATAGAAGATTTTTAATATTGTCACACATACAGTACCAGTCAAATGTTTGGACATATCTACTCATTCCAGGGTTATTGTTAATTTTGGCTATTTTCTACATTGTAGAATAGTGAAGACATCAAAACTATGAAATGACACATATGGAATCATGTAGTAACCAAAAAAAGTGTTAAATCAAAATATATTTTAGATTCTTCAAAGCAGCCACCCTTTGCCTTGATGACAGCTTTGCACACTATTGGCATTCTCTCAACCAGCTTCATGAGGTAGCCACCTGGAATGCATTTCAATTAACAGGTGTGCCTTGTTAAAAGTTAATCTGTGGAATTTCTTTCCATCTTGATGCTTTTGAGCCAATCAATCAGTTGTGTTGTGACAAGGAAGGGAAGATATACAGGAGATAGTGCTATTTGGTAAAAGACCAAGTCCATATTATGGCAAGAACAGCTCAAATAAGCAAAGAGAAATGACAGGCCATCATTACGTTAAAACATGAAGGTCAGTCAATGCAGAACATTTCAATAACTTTAAGCATTTCTTAAAGTGCAGTCTCAAAAACCATCAAGCGCTATGATGAAACTGGCTCTCATGAGGATCGCCACAGGAAAGGAACACCCAGAGTTACCTCTTATGCAGAGGATAAGTTCATTAGAGTTACAAGCCTCAGAAATTGCAGCCCAAATAAATGCTTCACAGAATTCAAGTAACAGACACATCAACTGTTCAGAGGAGACTGTGAATCAAGCCTTCATTGTCAAATTGCTGCGAAGAAACCACTACTAAAGGACACCAATAATAAGAAGAGACTTGCTTGGGCCAAGAAACACGAGCAATGAACATTAGACCGGTGGAAATCTGTCCTTTGGTCTGATGACTCCAAAACTGAGATTTTTGGTTCCAACTGCCATGTATTTGTGAGATGCAGAGTATATGAAAGGATGATCTCTGCATGTGTTGTTCCCACCATGAAGCATGGAGGAGGAAGTGTGATGGTGTTGGGGTGCTTGCTGGTGACACTGTCAGTGATTTATTTCGAATTCAAGGCACACTTAACCTGCATGGCTACCACAGCAATCTGCAGCAATACGCCATCCCATCTTGTTTGCGCTTAGTGGGACTATCATTTGTTTTTCAACAGGACAATGACCCAACACACCTCCAGGCTGTGTAATGACCATTTGACCAAGAAGGAGAGTGATGAGTGCTGCATCAGATGACCTGGCCTCCAAAATCACCCGACCTCAACCCAATTGAGGTCGTTCTGGGACGAGTCGGATCGCAGAGTGAAGGAAAAGCAGCCAACAAGTGCTCAGCATATGTGGGATCTCCTTGGAAAAGCATTCCAGGTGAAGCTGGTTTAGAGAATGCCAAGAGTGTGCAAAGCTGTCAAGGCAAAGGGTGGCTACTTTGAAGAATCTCAAATATATTTAGATTTGTTTAACACTTTTTTGGTTACTACATGATTCCACATTTTATAGTGTTGATGTCATCACCATTATTCTTCTATGTAGAAAATAGTCAACCCTTGAATGAGTAGGTGTCCAAACCTTTGACTGGTACTGTATATCAGCATGGGGCGGCAGGGTAGCCTAGTGGTTAGAGTGTTGGACTAGCAACCAGAAGGTTGCAAGTTCAAATCCCCAAGCTGACAAGGTACAAATCTGTCGTTCTGCCCCTGAACAGGCAGTTAACCCACTGTTCCTAGGCCGTCATTGAAAATAAGAATTTGTTTTTAACTGACTTGCCTAGTTAAATAAAGGTAACATTTTTAAAAAAAAATACAGATAATGTAACAAACACACCTTCAGAGCACATTTGACCTCACCCCAAACTCTTCTTTAAAAAAATCAGCATGGTTCTCAAAATGGTTGCCCTCAAACATGAACTTGCTCAGCATCAATACAGTACAACATCTCCAAATTCTCTTCAGGGACAAAAAGCTCTCTTGAACAAATACCAAAACTGGTGTATAAATTAAGATAGAAGAAGAATGGCCTGAGTGAACTATGGTACAATGGCGTTCGCAACAATTTGATGTGATGTGCATTCCGCCAGCTACTGTGAAGGTGAATAATAAGGATCCCCAAAAAGGAAATAATGTGGGTAAAAATAAATCAAATATCTTACAATCTATCAAAAAATAAGTTAACTAAACAAAATCAACCTGCTTTTCTGTAAAAAAACAAAATTCCAATCAGGTCCCTACACAGGCTATAAAGACTCCTGTGAGGGCAGGACATTTACTAGCAACAATAGTCCTTGCAGTGCTTCTGCCATGAAGTCTTGGAGCCCCAAAAACTTCTCAGCTGCAGATATAATGATGTCCAGCTTCTTGGACTTCTTAGACACTTAGTCACTGTGGCTATAAATGCCACAAAATCCACTTTCTTCACCATGAGTGTATCCAGATCACTCAATTGACTTAAAACACTAGCAACTGGTTGGAATGCATCCACCTCCATATCTTCAACACTGTTGCCTCTTGCTCCTTCAACTCTTCACTGCCTCCACATAAGAGATCCACATAAGAAATCTGCTGCCAGCCCTGATTCTTGGCACCTCAACCTCTTTCACCCTAACAGGGCATTCAAGGAAGTCCGGAGAATGATCCCCACCACAGTTGCAACACTTTCCATTGACAGATTCTTCAATACTATACTTCTCCCATCTGCAAACATTTGACACGTAACCATGTCCTTTACAAATTCCACACTGTAATGGTTTGGACACAAATGCTCTCACCACGTACCTCACATACTGTATCCAATCTTCACATATTCAGGTAGAGTCTCCTCAAACAACAATAATATCGATAGGCTTTTCTCCTTCCTTCCATTTATCATATGGGTCAGGTGACGTGCACTGACCACTCCTGGGATTTTTGACTAAGGTACTCATGCACAGACTCCAGCTATAACTCCTTCGGCAGGCATTTATTCTGTTCTTCATCAACACAAACAAGGCCACTTCTAGTCACCTTGATTGAATTCACCTTTCCCACTGCTTTCTTCACAGTCCTCGATATTACTAATGGATTTCCCAAATGAATCTCCTTGTCCAAAAAACTCAGTTCAATAAGAAATGCATTATTGGACCGGTCATTGTCTTCTACTACAACTTTTGCTAATTTTGTTCCATTCTTTGATTTCACAATTTCCATTCACTGTCACGCACTTCACTTGCTGCACTTTCAGATTCAAGCACATTTCCTCCACTCAAGCCATTTACTATTGACACCAATGCAATGGCAGCTTAGGCTGGTCTGGTCTTGTCTACTTAGTTCATTGACTCATCAACCCATGCCCCCATGCCCAGCAAGTTGGGTGTTTCACTTCCTCTTCGGTCTCTGCAGATACTGAGGTGAAAGATTAGTGGAATCTGTGTGGGTAGCTGGACAGGTAGGATGACTGACAGTGAAGGTGAACAGGTGTCAGGTGACAGAGGAATGGATGAGACTGAGGCAGGAATTCCTTTAACCATAAAGTGGTATATTTACTGAGTAGTCTGTGCTGCATCACAAAGGAAACAAATAACATGTATCCAATCAAATTCATAATCAAAGATCAAATCAGATCATTCATTATTAACATAAGTTAGGGAGTTCAACAGTTCATTAAGTCAATAGTAACCATCCGCGAGTCATTTAGGCTCGTAACTATTTATCATAAATCATGAAAGAATACAAACAGTGAATGGTTATACAATCTATAATCCCAATTATCAAAGTCAATGACGTTTCTCATTTCACTCTTTCAATTGTCTTCATGTGTACATATAATTAATTTCAATACACATGAACCATATTGATTGCATAATTGGCCTATGAGGATCCGTAGGGCCGTGATCATTGACAATTCACATTACACAATATGTTTGAAGCTGCGCTCCAAGCCGCGCTCCGCGGTAATAACTATTAACAGTAACTGAATGGCCCACTCTCCCGATCGCCACAGATAATTCAGATGAACGGTAACATAGTCGGTGGACTTACGTGGATTCATGGACGCACAGAACTTCTGGATCAGATGGAGTTAAGGAAGAGAAAGCAGCGAGATCAGGCGATGGCAATTTCCTCCTTTTATGGAGTTGAGATCTGTCGGACATTTCCACCTGACCTAATTAAAGCGCCCCTGGCCCAGCTGAGTAAATGGCAATGAATTAAAGGAGTATTCCACCATCTCCATGAGCCTTTCTACATGAGGGTTGCTTTTATACTTTCCTGCCTGTGCTTCCCTAAACAGGGTCCACAGGGGAACATAGACAACAGCTGTAGTTCGTACCCTGTCACAGATAAAAAGGATAGTTTGAAGATCATACTTTGTTCCAGGGTTGGGGTTAATTATATTTCAATTCCAGTCAATTCAGGAAGTACACTGAAATTCAAATTCCAGTTCCAATTATCTTCAGTGCTTTTCAATGAAAATGACTTTTGAATGGGCTGTAATTGAAATGGAATTGACCACAACCCTTCTTTGTTTTACTGTTAGGATTTGATTTGTGTTGCTTGGATGCCCACCATTACTTCAATGAGTAGAGAGATCAGTGACTAATGACGTGTTATTTCTGTCTCCACAGAGCATACCCCTGGAGCCACAAAGAGTGCCATGGCAAATGATCACCTTTGAACCCACAGGTATAGATGGTGAGAGTTCTTAGAAAGTTCAGTCTCTTTGAATTTTTAGATATAGTCACAATTTAATTTATATTCCAATTCTAGCCACATTACTGATGCCAGTTTTCAATTTATCATCCACAGATAATGATGTCTCGGTGGAGAGAAGTGGGATCAAGTGGAAGACGCAGTCCAAGGCGAATAATTTTGTCTCCCTAAAAGGCGGATCCCTGACCATCAACCAGGATGGTTGTTACTTCCTGTATCTTCAGGTGACTCTGGAGACACCAGAGGTGTCTGGACAGCACATAGTGAGAGTGAACAAGCCCAACCAAGTCCTGCTGGAAGTAAGGATGACCAACACCTCCCTCAGCACAGGGTTCCTGGGCAGGGCTGTGGATCTAGCAGCCTCTGACACCCTCACAGTCACTGTCTCCCCTGGTGCCAGGATCAACACCACCTACACCGCCACATACCTGGGCATCATAGGTCCAAAATGATATTTGTAGATTCTATTGGATATAGACACTCCTGTCTTCATAGACACATGCTGGGGGCTAGATCTGGAAGTCATTTGGTAGGGGTTGATTGAATAGATCCTGGGGATCTGGAGTTAACTGGGATCAACCAATCATCCCACCACCTGTCAGAGAGATGGAGTAGTGGGGAAGATCATGTGGGAGACACCGTAGATTTGACTGAAACTGATTCAGTCCGACTCCCTGCTCATCACAGAAGATTATTCCACTCCTTTATCCTCTACCTAGCCTTCCAACCCATTTTGAGCTGCAAGGATTTTCTTTCCAGAATTCTACAGATTTTTTTATTAGATTTTTATTAACCGTTGTTTAACTAGGCAAGTCAGTTAAGAACAAATTCTTATTTTCAATGAGGGCCTATCAAAATGCAAAAGGCCTCCTGCAGGGACGGGGGATTAAAAATGTAATATAATAATGTGTCTTGTAATGTTGGAAAAATATGTTTAAAAGTATTGGTCATCATGGGTTATGGGTTGTACTGTTACTTTAGCATGTTTCTCTCTTGGATGAAGCAGCATTGTTTTTATCGCTCAGGATTATAGTTAGTATGTTTTTCCAGTAAATATTGTTTTTTAAGCTATGAATGAGGGGATTGTCTTATCAAGTCATGTGCACAGGGTTGTTGAGAGAATGCACAGTATCAACATATCTTTAATGTTTACTTCAATATTTGCGTATTGCTTTGTATTTAAAATATTTGTTTTTTACCTATTTATGTCTTATTACAATATTATCTTATTATTATTTTCTTATTATTTATTTTCTATATCTATTTTGAAGGACATGTTGAGTATGTTGTAGGATGAGATGTAGAGATAATCAATGAATGTATGTCACTAACCAGGTTTCCATTCAGACGTTTTATGCCAGTAAAGTACGTCAGGTGAAACATTTAATGACAGGCCTGATGGAAACAGAAAATGTTTCGGTAAACCTTCCAAATGTAGACAAAACAAAGTACGCTATACAAGGTGGGATCTTTTTGTGTCGGTAAAACACCTTCACGCCCAAATATTGATGTAATAACCATCATGTCGACGTAAACTTGGAGTCACGCCACTACGACTCGGGAAAGCATGCAGTTTATTGGCTACAGATTAAATACATTATGATGAACTTTTCAATAACTTTTCAATAAATATCGAGGGTCTTCTTCTGGCGATGATGATCGATTCTTGGCTGCCTTTTGACAAATACAAATAATATTGCTCTTATCCAATAATCGCATTATGTTGGTAGCCAACCGCACTGTCTCTCAAATCAAATGTATTTATATAGCCCTTCTTACATCAGCTGATATCTCAAAGTGCTGTACAGAAACCCAGCCTAAAACCCCAAACAGCAAGCAATGCAGATGTAGAAGCATGGTGGCTAGGAAAAACTCCATAGAAAGGCCAAAACCTAGGAAGAAACCTAGAGAGGAACCAGGCTATGAGGGGTGGCCAGTCCTCTTCTGGCTGTGCCGGGTGGAGATTATAACAGAACATGACCAGGATGTTCAAATGTTCATAAATAATAATAATCACAGTAGTTGTCGAGGGTGCAACAAGTCAGCCCCTCAGGAGTAAATGTCAGTTGGCTTTTCATAGCCGATCATTAAGAGTATCTCTACCACTCCTGCTGTCTCTAGAGAGTTGAAAACAGCAGGTCTGGGACAGGTCCTCCGAGAGAGAGAAAGAAAGAGAGAAAGAGAGAATTAGAGAAAGCATACTTAAATTCACATAGGACACCCGATAAGACAGGAGAAGTACTCCAGATATAACAGACTGACCCTAGCCCCCCGACACAAACTACTGCAGCATAAATACTGGAGGCTGAGACAGGAGGGGTCAGGAGACACTGTGGCCCCATCCGATGATATCCCCGGACAGGGCCAAACAGGCAGGATATAATCCCACCCACTTTGTCAAAGCACATAAAAAAGTATGTTTGATGGAAACATCCCTGGCGGGGGAATGCACATATCGTTTTAGCAGATTTTAGAATATTAGCATGAAAATCTAACGCAAATTGGATGGAAACCTACTTTATAGCGCCAAATAAACTAGGATAAAATGTACGTTGTTTACGAATTCCACAAGTGAAGTTCCCACTGGGAAACATGAATGTAATCTATTATATTAAGAAAGCACTGGATTTTTTTTGTTCTCCAAACAAATAAATGAAGTAGAATAATTGACTTGTATATGGCTTTTATTTCACCTTCAAATATTGTTTGTTGAAGCCAAAATGACAGAAATGAGGACTAAATCATGACATGTTGGGAAATTATATAAAATTAAAGCACAAATTGATTTAAGTTTAATTGTGTCATACCAACGCTGTGGGGGGTGAGAGCTATAATAAACAGATGTGAAACCACCAGATGTGAATCATTACCAACACAGTGAAATAAGGGTCATATCGAACTACAGATGTAGGATCATCATTTGATCCCCCTGTTGCAGAATAACTTGTGTATTTGAGGTTTAAAAAGGCTTCTAAAGTTTGTAATTTCTACACTGAAATTTCAGACTTGATTTTCCATTAAGAAAACTGTATCTACAGCGCATTCAGAAAGTATTCAGACCCCTTGACTTTTTCCACATTTAATGAAAATTGAACACTGAATAACAAAACAACAAAGAAACAACCAGAACAGTTCTGTCTGGTGTAGACACACAGACTGAAAACAAACACCCACAAAACACAATCGAAAACAGGCTACCTAAAGATGGTTCGCGATCAGGGACAACGATTGACAGCGGCCTCTGATTGAGAACCATACCAAGTCAAACACAGAAATAGAAAATCCTAGAAAAACTAACATAGACAACCCACCCAACTCACGCCCTGACCATACTAAAACAAAAGACAAAACAAAGGAACTAAGGTCAGAACGTGACAGTACCCCCCCCCCCAAAGGTGCGGACTCCAGCCGCAAAACCTAAACCTATAGGGGAGGGTCTGGGTGGGTGTCTGTCCGCGGTGGCGGCTCTGGCACGGGACGTGGACCCCACTCCACCATAGTCCTCCGCTTCTCTACCTGCCTCCGTGGCCTCTTTAACGCGGCGACCCTCGCCGCGACCTCGGACCTCGGACCCAAGCCACGGGTACCGAATGGACGGGAGATTCCGGCAGCACCGGACGGACAGGAGACTCCAGCAGCTCCGGAGTGAAGAGCGATTCCGGCAGCGCTGGCGTAGCGGACGGCTCCGGCAGCTCCTGGCTGACTGACGGCTCTGGCAGCTCCTGGCTGACTGATGGCTCCGGCAGCTCCTGGCTGACTGACGGCTCCGGCAGCTCCTGGCTGACTGACGGCTCCGGCAGCTCCTGGCTGACTGATGTTTGCTGGCGAACCGGGGACCCCATGTGTAGGGCTGGTGCCATGTACACCGGCCCGAGGAGACGCACTGGAGACCAGATGGGCTGAGCCGGCTTCATGGCACCTGGCTCGATGCCCACTTTAGACCGGCCGATACGAGGCGCTGCAATGTACCGCACCGGGCTATGCACACACACCGGGTACACCGTGCGCCTCACGGCATAACACGGTGCCTGCCCGGTCCCTCTCTCTCCACGGTAAGCACGGGGAGTTGGCTCAGGTCTCCTACCTGACTTAGACACACTCCCCGTGTGCCCCCCCAAGAAATCTTTGGGGCTGCCTCTCGGGCTTCCAACCACGCCGCCGTGCTGCCTCCTCATACCACCGCCTCTCGGCTTTCGCTGCCTCCAGCTCAGCCTTGGGGCGGCAATATTCTCCAGCCTGTGCCCAGGGTCCCTTGCCATCCAGAATCTCCTCCCATGTCCAGGAGTCCTGCGATCGCTGCTGCTGCTGCCCGTTACCACGCTGCTTGGTCCTTTGGTGGTGGGTGGTTCTGTAACGGCTGTCGTGGGAAGAAAGTGAGGACCAAAGCGGAGCGTGGTAAGTGTTCATCTTATTTTATGAAAATTGAACACTGAATAACAAAACAACAAAGAAACAACTGGAACAGTTCTGTCTGGTGTAGACACACAAAGACTGAAAACAAACAACCACGAAACCCAGGTGGAAAAACAGGCTACCTAAATATGGTTCTCAATCAGGGACAACGATTGACAGCTGCCTCTGATTGAGAACCATACCAGGCCAAACACAGAAATAGAAAATCATAGAAAAACTAACATCGAAAATCAACCCAACTCACGCATTCAGTCCCTTTACTCAGTACTTTGCTGAAGCACCTTTGGCAGTGATTACAGCCTCAAGTCTTCTTGGGTATGATGCTACAAGCTTGGCACACCTGTATTTGGGGAGTTTCTCCCATTATTCTCTGCAGATTCTCTCAAGCTCTGTCAGGTTGGATGGAGAGCATCGATGCACAGCTATTTTCAGGTCTCTCCAGAGACGTTCGATCGGATTCAAGTCCAGTCTCTGGCTCCTTGAATCCGCGTTGTCTTGGCTGTGTGCTTAGGGTCATTGTCCTGTTGGAAGGTGAACTTTCGTCCCAGTCTGAGGTCCTGAGCAGGTTTTCATCAGGAATCTCTCTGTACTTTGCTCTGTTCATCTTTCCCTCAATCCTGACTAGTTTCCCAGTGCCTGCCGCTGAAAAACATCCCCACAGCATGATGCTGCCACCACCATGCTTCACCGTAGGGATGGTGCCAGGATCCCTCCAGATGTAACGCATGGCATTCAGGCCAAATAGTTCAATCTTGGTTTCATCAGACCAGACACTCTTGTTTTTCATGGTCTGAGAGTCTTTAGGTGCCTTTTGGCAAACTCCAAGTGGGCTGTCATGTGCCTTTTACTGAGGATTGGCTTCCGTCTGGCAACTCTACCATAAAGGTGTGCTTGGTGGAGTGCTGCATAGATGGTTGTCCTTCTGTAGCTCTGTCAGAGTGATCATCGGGTTCTTGGTCACCTCCCTGAAGAAGGCCCTTCTCCCCCGATTGCTCAGTTTGGTCGGGTGGCTAGCTCTAGGAAGAGGCTTGGTCGTTCCAAACTTCTTCCATTGAAGAATGATGAGTCTCATAGCAAAGGGTCTGAATACTTGTGTAAATACGGTATTTCTGTATTATTAATACCTTTTCTGAAATTTCTAAAAACCTGTTTTCGCTCTGTCATTATGGGGTATTGTGTGTAGATTGATGAGACAAGCATTTGATTTAATCAATTTTAGAATAAGGTTGTAACGTAACAAAATGTGAAAAAAGTCAAGGGGTCTGAATTCTTTCCGAATGCACTGTACCCCTACAAAAATGTCTATTAATTATAAAACACATAATAATTCACATTTCCTGGTGCTAAGGGATTATCTTCCTGCTGTAACCAACTGGCTCAAATTAAGATCCTACATCTGTATAGTTGTGTGACTTACTGAACCATGAGACCCCAGAGATCAAGTGAAAGTAGGAGGTCCTTACAGTGTGTCCCCCACACGTTGGTTGAATAATACATTCAAGGGCCCTCCCTTTAACTATGCTGTTGAGGAACAGACCCTTCAGAGGCTGAGAGCTAAGTAAAGAAGATCTTATATTGGCTTCGCAAAACACACAGGTATCGCAAAACACATCAAATCAGTGATATTATCTACTTATATCCTTGCAGGAGGGAGAGAAAGTGTTGTGTAGCACAGCATGACTCATCACAACCCAGACACAACACACATTTTTTCCAGTCGTTGGGGTTTTCATTTTTTTGTTTTCTCCATTTCAACGATAACCTTACATCTTTCTAATCATTGTAACATTAGCTGTTAAAACCACAGATTCCGATTACGCTCTGAGTTTATCCAGAATGCTGTCCCACGTAAACAGAGAACAGAGACTTGCATCCACCCACTCCTTGGAGAGGTTTCATGAGGAAGCCTAGACCACGTTTCTTAATGTGATGACATTCCACTGCCAGATGTGAGGTTAAAGACAGGAGGTATGGTCAAGTCCACACGAGAGAGAGTGTTTTGTGTGTTTCAGTACGGATGCAGTCCGCGTTGCCTCTGCTTCTTATTTCCACACACTAAGACGTCATCATGACAGTTTCCTCAAAATGTTTATTTGCTCTTATCTCTCTCTCTTTCTCTTTTTCTATCTCTCTCTCTTTTTCTTTCTAATGCTCTTTCTTTCTAACGCTCTGTCTCTCCCAGTCAATGGAAAATGATATTGAAACATACAAATATGATTATCCAGAATTCATAGTTCGCGTTACAATGTTTCTGGAGAGAGCATATGAAATCATGCAACCCAACTGTGAAATGATACTCACATAAATATCTAACAGTGTGGAACACATTCATCATGGCATGTATAG
The DNA here is from genome assembly GCF_045791955.1 of Oncorhynchus clarkii lewisi. NCBI lineage: Eukaryota > Metazoa > Chordata > Actinopteri > Salmoniformes > Salmonidae > Oncorhynchus > Oncorhynchus clarkii. The sequence goes on along the minus strand of NW_027258634.1, from coordinate 20,986 downwards.
GTAACTGACAAAGTAAAGGGAACACTGGAGTAAATGAGGGATACAAAGTATATTGAAAGCAGGTGCTTCCGCACAGGTGGTTCCTGAGTTAGGTAAGCAATTAAAACATCCCATCATGCTTAGGGTCATGTATAAAAAGCCTAGTTGAACATTATTTTGGATACCCTGGCTAGACAAAGAGATCACAGTGACTTTGAATGAGGGGTCTTAAAGTGCATATGGAGATTTAAAGTGTGTGTGTGTGTGTGTGTGTGTGTGTGTGTGTGTGTGTGTGTGTGTGTGTGTGTGTGTGTGTGTGTGTGTGTGTGTGTGTGTGTGTGTGTGTGTGTGTGTGTGTGTCAGTCACCAGATCTCAATCCAATTGAACACTTATGGAGATTCTGGAGCAGTGCCTGAGAAAGCGTTTTCCACCACCTTCAACAGAACACCAAATAACGGAATTTCTTGTGGAAGAATGGTGTGGCATCCCTCCAGCAGAGTTTCAGACACTATGTCTAGGCACATTGAAGCTGTTCTGGCGGCTTTAGCAGCTTGTGGTGGTCCAACGTCCTATTAAGACACTTAGTGCTATTAAGGCATGTTAGTGTTTCCTTTATTTTGAAAGTTAGCAGTAGTTTCAAGTGAAATGTTCAAAGTTGGGACCCCCCCCAGCGCCCCTGAACCATATTAGGGTTAGGTACCTCAATATGCAATCAATGTGCATTACTTCTTTGTTCATATTTAACAAAATAAATATATTTTACTGTACATATTAACTCAAATGGAATATGTGCCAACACAAATTGGATACAACGATCCAGTCTCTGTTTGGTTCCATATAGAATAAGATGCTGATGTATTTGAAGGAGACACCAGGGAGCAGTGTTTAGCTTTAAGTAGGACCACATTTATTCTCTGGGGTCTCACAACATTTCTTACTGACATTACTCAACACAAGACCTTTCTCAACCCAGGTATTTCCAAAGGTTGTAGGAAACACATGATCCATAAAACTTACGGACAAATCTGAACGTGTTGCCTCTTCAAACTGCTATAGGCCTATTGTATAGATATTCCTTCATAAATGTTCCACTTCATGGTTGGTTGATGACTTCAAATGAAATGGCTGCTACAGGCCTACATTTTCAACATGTTTAGCTGAGCCATTAAGGACAGGATAAGAAGTCAAGAACAGTAAGAACTGGAAAATCCAACTGCATCTCATACAGTCATCTCTGTCTTTCCTGGTTAGACCACTGAAGGTTGAAGATGTGGTGATGACTCAAGTATGGACACAGTCGTACACCTGTACACTGTAACATTATGACATATCTCAACATGCTGTTTAAACTGAGGCCTAAGTCAGTATGTGTCCAAAATCACACCCTATTTTCTATATATAGTGCATTATTTTTGACCAGAGCCCTATGGTCAAAAGTAGTGCACTATATAGGGAATGTGATGCCATTTGGGACTTTATGTTCACAGAATTAGACATTCTTATGATTGAAATTCGACCTGTAAAAACACTAGCCAAGTTCATACCAGAACAGTGACACAAGTGTGTTTGATTAAACAAACATTTGGATCATTGTAGAGATGATTACTGAGGGGGATGGGTTCAATATCATATTTGCTGCTCATCTACCCCCCTTCACACGCACCCTACTTGGTTCGTAAATGTACTTGTCCCCAGTACATGGGTTGGAAACTTCCAGAGAGAGAAAGGCCATGAATCAGCGAAACAACAGATATACTGAGCTGCTTGCATCGCCCCCAGCCAGCACCCAGAACCCCCACCTCCACTTCCTCTTCAGTTTACTAATATACAACACACGCCTGCACCCGGGGAGACCTCAAAGAGCTGCTTCTTAGAATAGGATAGAGGTGAGAGGAAAGAGCAAGACAAAGACACAAAGATGTTCTCAGGACTACAAAAAAGTGTATGTGAGTGTATGTGAATGAGTGATTGAAAGTTTTGTATGAACATATACAGTACCAGTCAAAAGTTTGAATACACCTACTCATTCAAGAGTTTTTCTTTATTTTACTATTTTCTACATTGTAGAATAATAGTGAAGACATCAAAACTATGAAATAACACATATGGAATCATGTAGTAACCAAAAAAGTGTTAAACAAATCAAAATATATTTTATATTTGAGATTTTTCAAAGTAGCCACCCTTTGCCTTGATGACAGCTTTGCACACTCTTGGGATTCTCTCAACCAGCTTAATGAAGTATTCACCTGGATTGCATTTGAATTAACAGGTGTGCCTTGTTAAAAGTGATTTTTTTTGGAATGTATTCCCTTCTTAATGTGTTTAAGCCAGTCAGTTGTGTTGTGACAAGGTAGAGTTTGTATACAGAATATAGCCCTATTTGGTAAAAGACCAAGTCCATATTATAGCAAGAACAGCTCAAATAAGCAAAGAGAAATGACAGTCAACTCAAATTTTATTTGTCACATGCGCCGAATACAGGTATACCTTACAGTGAAATGCTTACTTACAAGCCCTTAATTAACCAACAATGCTTTAAGAAGTTTTAAGAAAAAAATAGATAAAAGTAACAAATAATTAGACAGCAGCAGTAAAATAACAATAGCGAGGCCATATGCAGGGGGTTTTGGTACAGAGTCAATGTGCGGGGGCATTGGTTAGTTGAGGTAATTGAGGTAATATGTACATGTAGGTAGAGTTAAAGTGACTATGCATAGATAATAAACAGAGATGAGCAGCAGTGTAAAAGAGGGGTCTGGGTAGCCCTTTGATTAGCTGCTCAGGAGTCTTATGACTTGGGGGTAGAAACTGTTAAGAAGCTTTTTGGACCTAGACTTGGCGCTCCGGTACCGCTTGCCGGGCGGTAGCAGAGAGAACAGTCCGTGACTAAGGTGGCTGGAGTTTTTGACCATTTTTAAAGCCTTCCTCTGACACCGCCTGGTATAGAGGTGCTGGATGGCAGGAAGCTTGACCCCCAGTGATGTACTGGGCCATACGCAATACTCTCTGTAGTGCCTTGAGGTCGGAGGCCGAGCAGTTGCCATACCAGGCAATGATGCAACCAGTCAGGATGCTCTCAATGGTGCAGCTGTAGAACCTTTTGAGAATCTTTTCAGTCTCCTGAGGGGGAATAGGCTTTGTCGTGCCCTCTTCACGACTGTCTTAGTGTGTTTGGACCATGATAGTTTGTTGGTGATGTGGACACCAAGGAACTTGAAGCTCTCAACCTGCTCCACTGCAGCCCTATCGATGAGAATGGTGGCATGCTCATTCCTCATTTTCCTGTAGTCCACAATCATCTCCTTCGTCTTGATCACGTTGAGGGAGAGGTTGTTGTCCTGGCACCACACACCACAATTCCTTTTGTCTAGGTGGGAAAGGGCAGTGTTGAGTGCAATAGAGATTGTATCATCTGTGGATCTGTTGGGGCGGTATGTAAATTGGAGTGGGTCTCGGGTTTCTGGGATGATGGTGTTGATGTGAGCCATGACCAGCCTTTCAAAGCACTTCATTGTTTCAGACGTGAGTGCTACGGGTCAGTAGTTATTTAGGCAGGTTACTTTAGTGTTCTTGGGCACAGGGACTATGGTGGTCTGCTTGAAACATTGGTTGGTATTACAGACTCAGTCAGGGACAGAATGAAAATGTCAATGAAGACACTTGCCAGTCGGTCAGCGCATTCTCGGAGTACACATACTGGTAATCCGTCTGGCCCTGCTGCCTTGTGAATGTTGACCTGTTTTAAGGTCTTACTCACATCGGGTACGGAGAGCGTGATCACACAGTCGCTCAGAACAGCTGATGCTCTCATGTATGCTTCAGTGTTACTTGCCTCGAAGCGAGCACAGAAGTAATTTAGCTTGTCTGGTAGGATCGTGTCACTGGGCAGCTCGCGGCTGTGCTTCCCTTTGTAGTCTGTTATAGTTACTTTAAGACAATCCGGAAAATGTCAAGAACTTTTAAAGTTTCTTCATGTGCAGTCACAAAAACCATCAGCGCTATGATGAAACTAGTTCTCATGAGGAACCCCACAGGAGAGGAAGACCCAGAGTTACCTCTGCTGCAGAGGACAAGTTCATTAGACTTACCGGCCTCAGAAATCTGCAATTAAATGCACCTCAGATTGCAGCCCAAATAAATGCTTCACAGAGTTCAAGTAACAGACACATGTCAACATCAACTGTTATGAGGAGACTGCGTGAATCAGGCCTTCATCGTAAAATTGCTACAAAGAAAAAGGACACATATAAAAAGAAGTGCCTTGCTTGGGCCAAGAAACATGTGCAATGGACAGTAGACCGGTGGAAATCTGTTGTTTGGAGATTTTTAGTTGTTGTTCCAACCGCTGTGTCTTTATGAGACACATAGTAGGTGAACGGATGATCTCCGCATGTGTGGTTCCCACCGTGAAGCATGGAGGAGGAGGTGTGATGGTTTTGGGGTGCTTTGCTAGTGACTCTGTCTGTCATTTATTTAGAATTCAAGGCACACTTAACCTGCATGGATACCACAGTATTCTGCAGCAATACGCCATCCCATCTGGTTTGCGCTTAATGGGACTATCATTTGTTTTTAACAGTACAATTACCCAACACACCTCCAGGGTGTGTAAGGGTTATTTGATCAAGAAGGAGAGTGACGGAGTGCTGCATCAGAAGACCTGGCCTCCACAATCACCCGACCTCAACCCAATTGAGATGGTTTGGGATGAGTTGGACTGTTGGAACTGGTTGAAAGAATACCAAGAGTGTGCAAAGCTGTCATGTGGCTACTTTGAAAAATCTCAAATTGATTTGTTTGACATGTTTTTGGTCACTAAATGATTCCATATGTGTTATTTCATAGTTTTGATGTCTTCACTATTATTCTACAATGTAGAAAATAGTAAAAAAAGAAAGAAAGAAAAACCCTTGATTGCGTAGGTGTGTCCAAACTTTTGACTGGTACTGTAGGAACAATATTTGTATAATGTGAGTGTGAATGTATATGATTGCATGGTGTACATTTTTAATTTAACCTTTATTTTAACAGGGATTTATACTGAGATCCAGGTCTCTTTTACAAATGAGCCCTGCAGAACGGAAACAGAATACACACATCCAATACAAAATGCAGAGCCGGTTAGGAAAGACATTGGAAATGCATTTTGTTACATGTTTTCAATCAATGAGGTCAGATACTTTTGGTAGGGAAGTAATATCAAAGTTGTGAGCAAATGTGGTTAGCATTGCTCTAAAACCTGCACAGTGCAGTCTTATCACCTCTGTCACCAGTAAACAAGTTAATCAGGTCAGGGAATCAAGATAACAATCTCTATGCGAACACAGGTCACATACTGTCATATACTCAGGTTGCATATCTTACTCTTATCTATTACCGTTGATTTGAGACCTCTGAGGTATTTTTTCTCTATGTCAGTAAAATGGAGCAAAGACACTGTATAAGGGGGGATTATATGCTTCACTGTATTGCAGGGGGTTGGTAGGGATGGGGGACGGTGAAAAGAGAAGTGGTTTTCACCTAGTGTGGTCGCAGGCTGACTGTCTAAAATGCAACTGAGTGGGTGCAGCATCCGCTGCTACTGAAGCCACGCTCTAGACTCTATTCCAGCACAGAAGCCCTTTAGTTACATGATGACTCTATATGTCTGTTTGTGGTTACATGCCTGCATGCATATATTTTTGTGGATCAATTAAAGTAACAAATAATGCTCACACAGAATTGTAAGAAAGATAAAAAATTCAACATTTATTTATTTGAATATTTGCAGGATAGAATATACAAAATACCCAGTATGTGTTACAGCTATAGCCTACTGCTTGCATAGCGCTAGCGTCCAAGAAGAAGAAAAAAACATACTGTATATATTTTTTTATTTCTCACTATATATGGAAGTTGATAAGTCGTGTTTATCAGAATATGGAGGACAATGACTACTTTACATTTGTATAAAATGTTAAATAAATATAAAACACCAAAAGGTGAAATACAACATGTCGAGGGTACTGAAATTAGTTAATTACTTGGTCATTTTATGGAGGGTATACAAAGAGGGAAATAGATAGTCCAACATTTGACCTTATCATGAACACATAAAAACATTGGTGGTTTTAAATCACTGATGAAGGATTTTGAGGCTGATTCCCTGACCTGTCAATGTTTTTAATTTGCTGTTTTTTACATTTTGTTATACTCTTGTGAATTCAATGGCTTTTACTAGATTACTTGTAGTTTTTCATATTGTCTGTCTGTAATTTTTTGTAATGACTTGGTGCTGCCTATCTTGGCCAGGGCGCCCTTGAAAAAGAGATTTGAATCTCAATGAGCCCTTCTGGTTAAATAAAGGTTTATTTAAAAACAAAAATGAAAACACTATGCAGTGGTTTACATGCAATTTACCTGAATATCAGGTATTCTTAAATCGTTTAAAAAAAGTAGAATATATCCACTTGTCAATATATCGAATTATCTAAATATCTAAATATCTAAATATTTTTCTCTATATCTATATTATGTATTTCCTTATACTATTATATATATATTATTTTTAATCAGGTCAATATAACATACAAGTAAGAGAATAAAGAGCTGATGTCTGTAAATTGAACCCTAGCATACAGAGGTAACGGTCATACAGTTCTTTTGTTCTTGTTCTTGAGGGCAGACTATCAACATAATGTGTTACCTCCTGACCAAAACCCCCATCAATAACAACACTACTTACAAAAGAGAAGTAACACTGAGTGAATACAAACATCCCTAATAATGTTATTCACCACTTTCACCACCAAAACTGATAAAAAATTGTTTTATTCTACAAAAGCTAAATCAATCAATATATTATAATTTTATCAAATTTTATGATTTACCTTAGCAACAGGGCCGGATTAATGCAGGGGTTTACCGGGGCTGAAACATCTGTGTCCAGGCCCATTGGGGGCCCAAGAGGCAGCAATTAATTTTTTTGTTTTTAAATAAATGTTTAATTATTAAGGAAATATATACTGTATATATTATATATATATATATATATATATATATATATATATATATGTAGTATATATTATATCTGTAGCATATATTTTATACTTTTTCACTCAATACTCAATCACAGCACAGGAAGACTCAGGACCCTGCTCTCAATGAGTCTTGCTGCTGCCTGCTGCCGCTCTACTAATCATCAGATGGGGGGAGGAGAGGAGGTAGGGGGTCCCCTGTCTTGATTGGGTAATTGATTAATAATTTAAAAAAATAACTGCATAATAAATAAATAGGACTGGTCAATTGTGTGAGTCAAGGACTGGGCCCAAGAGGCAAAAAATAATAATACTTTTTATTTTATATATATTTATTTTTTTATCCAACCACAGGGGCCGGCTCTCAATGTTCAAAATACACCGAGAGCAGAATTTAGCCACAGAGGATAAATCGTTTATTTTAAAAAAACCTGTGAATTAAGTTTTATCACAAGCATATACAGATGTCTTCCAAAATTAAGCAAACACCAACAAAAAGTGTGTTAAAAGGGTGCTGCCACTATGAGCTGCCAGAACAGCTTCCACGCTCCTTAGATTATACATGTGGATATAAACCATGCCAGGAAAATGCACCCCACACCATAACATACTGTATCCCTTGTATCCCTTGGTTACTCAAGTGTTTCCTTTATTTTGGCAGATACTTGTATGCCTATAGTCAGGAAGGTCATGCGCCCCAAATAGGCTACAGCTTGTTGCTTTTTGGCCATAGATATATACTCCATTGAAGTGTTTTGTAACCTCTTACCCTGGGAATTTGACTGTTAAACTCATGGGTACACTAGCAATGGATGCCAGTTCTGACTTGAATGGGAACTGCCATCTATGGATCTATGGATTGTAGATTTCAAAATGAAATTGTGGGAAAAACACACTGTTTGGAAAACAAATGCCTACTGGTGAAAAGAAAATACTGATCAGTCTTTAGAACCAATAACATTTTTTTTCTTAAAAACTCCCAATTTTTTGCTAACAGCAGCACTGTTTTTTCAAAGTAGCTCATCTTGAGATAGGCTATTGCCACAGCTAGCGCCACAGCTAGCGCCACAGCTAGCGCCACAGCTAGCGCCACAGCTAGCGCCACAGCTAGCGCCACAGCTAGCGCATCAGCCCTCAGAAGCCTATGGCTTCATCTTCATCATCAGGTGAATCAGTGTGCCACTCAACGTTTTATTTGGTAACCTACTGTAACCGATGATATACCGATATATATATTTCCTCTGAATATTGTACAATCCGTGTGTCGCTTCATTGGCCTGGGCTATTGTTTGTTTGAATTCAAGACCAGATTGATCTCAGTTTGTCAGTGTCAGAGTAGCCAGCCATTTCAGTCAGTTGTGTGGTAATTAAAAGATTCAACTAATGTCTTTCATGTAAATGACGTAGAACTACATGCCTTTTTTAAAAGGCAGATTATTTTACGACCCTGCTAAAAAAAATCCATGTGTGGAAATCCTAAAAACGCCTCTGCTCAACTGTAGCCTAGTGTATGCCACATTTATTATAAAGGGGCTTTTTCTCCAAAAGTACATTTTCCACTCATCGAAATGCATCTTGATGCAAGGATTTGTTGAAAGAAAATGAGGATGTGCCGGGAAGGGGGAAGGCCCTGCGTAGCAATATTACATGTAAATTGGCCTACAGTATTATTATGCCTTAAACCAATGATAATCAGCCAGCTATCTAAAAAAAAGTATGTTCATCATCAACCCGTATTATATCATATAGATACCAAACACGTTCTCTGTGGAATGTTGTATCCGAACTTGAGTGACATTTTTCACTTTGACAAAGATGGAGTCATCTTCAAAGAGGTGGAACACCCCTCCCAGGTAGCTGTTTGATGTGGACATCATTTTCCCAAACTTGGGGTAATATCTCCTGGACTTAAGGAGTTCAATGTCCTTCCCAAGGTACCGTGGAGTAGTTCTGCAGACCGAGTGTGTGAACGCAACATCGACCTCACTGAAGAAGATCTTAGAGTAGACGTAGTAGTAGCCTTCCTTCTGGATGACAAGCTTCCCATCTTTGTACTCCATTTCATGGAGGATTGGTTCTGCCTGCATGTTCCATACCATGACTCCATCTCCATGGGGTGCTTGAGGTCCAGCTGGAGAACAAATACAGGTCAATATGTGGGGAAAGTTTTCTGTCATTTGAATTTATCTTCATGTACTATTTCAAACACCATACTATCTGATGTACTACTACGTACTTCTATTTCACCCTCTTCTGTCATGACCAAATATTAATATAAAGGGTTGTGTGTAGTTGAAATGGCCTGGTGACAATGGTCTTACCTGTCAGATGTGCAACAGGTTTTGAAGGCAACACAATAGGGTTTGGTCTTGAAGTTGGGGGAACCTCCTTCGGAAATTCCTCATGGTCTGTTTTGGGAACAAAGTTTATGTTGAAGTGATGCACATTTTAGAAGGTGAATGATTCAGAAATGCATTTATCAAATGTGTACAAAATACTCAGTCGGGATCTTCTACCAAAGATGAGTCCCTTGTCATTTTGTCACAGTGTTTGAACAAGAGAAGGAGAAATAGTCTGGGACATACCTTGGATACTCATACTAGCTGACCCTGACTCTGCCTGCAGTTGAGAATAGAGATTTCATCATAGTGAACAGAGAGGTTTGTGGTAATACAGTACAGGCATGTGTGAGAATGTTAATTTGTTCCTTAAGTGGTTATTTGGGCCTTCAGCAATGTGACCTTTACATTTTATTAGATGATACGCAGGAAAGATAAACAGAACTGCTTATGGTTTCTGGTAATTAAGCAAAGTAGATCACCCATCCCACCCCAGACCACCCCACCCCCGTCTTCCCGTCAGTACATGTGCATGCAGCGAGACTAGGTTAGCTCTATCCTCTTCCAATAAACCATCACACACTTGCCACCAGATTGGGTCAGGGGAAATGATGTCACATGAAGCTCAACATAACCACAAACACCTGACCAACAAACCAATTCTGTGGAACATGGAATGCTGGCCCCTGGTACGTCACGGAACATTCATATTCTCCGAAATGATGCCCAATTCTGATAAACTTCTCCATCTCAACTGTTGCCAAATGTACAAGAATGAATAAAACTGTTAAATGCGTATATCAAGGGGAATCCCAACTCAAACTTTGGACAGAAACTGCTGACCATGACAGAACTTCACTATGTTGTCATGAGACCTGTTTGTACGTAAAACAAAATTAATATTTGTTTCTATTCCCTATAGACTTGGAAAATTATTTCACAATTAGAGTCTAACAAAACAACCAATTGTAGCAAGGTTCCAATATTCCAAGTGACATATCACCACACATTACTCTATTCTCAACCAGGATAATGCCATAATAAAATGGAGTAAAGGAACAAATGTAAAAGGCCAACAGTAAATTACTACATTGTACAAAATACATAGAGATTGGGTAACCAAATGTGACTTTATAAATAATCATTTATTAATTGAATGTAGTATCTTGGGTTTTTAAAGTATTGTCTTAATGTAACTGTGCATTCTGCATCATTTCAGTCTTGTCGACTGCGACTATGAAGTAAATCAAATCAAGCAATTATTTCCCATATGATGATGCAAATGGGTTGTACATGTATTTGTGAGAGAGAAAGAACACATCAACTAATGACACTGGAAATGTATTCACTTTCATTTTGGACTGAACAAAAGATGTTTCTGAGAATAGTTGTACACGTTGTGGGGTTGAGAGCAAGAGATTGGGGAAAATAAAACAGTGAGAGATGAAAGAACATAGTAGAAAGAATACATAGTTGTTACTAGATTTGTGTAGTGAGAGAGAGAGATGTGTGTGAAGAGAGACTCTCAGGTGTTGAGGGAGACAGAACAGAGATGGAGACGGGTAGAAGCCACCTCATGGTGATGATACTCACAGATCCCTGTTTGGAGTAGAGGTGGTAGATGAAGCAGGCCTCTATGGCCAAGCCACACAAAGCCAGACCAACCAGCAAGAACAGCAGGCTTTGGGCCACACCACCCCGACCAGGAGGTCTCGGTTTGGGGGGCAGCGGTGGGTAGGCTGCATGGCTATCCACCATGAACACGGAGGGGTACGGGACACCACCCTCAGCCATGATCTCTCCAATCAAAAAATATAAGGAACTGTTAAAGGATCCTCCAAGAGGTAGTCAAGTAATACCTGAGCGAGGTCCACGCACCAGGGGTCCCGGAACACAATGAGAGACACAGAGAGATTTCCCAGAGCAAGACCAAGCACTAGTGTGGGTTGTACAGTATGACTCCTCAGGTCGTCTTGTCAGCAGACAAGACAAGACAAAAAGTAGTGGAAGAAACAAATTCCACTTCTAGATATGAGAAATGTGGAAATCCTTCACAGAAACGACCACCTCCCCAAAGAGCAGTCACAGAAAGCAAAACTTGTCTTAACCAAAATAAATCTTGACAGAGAGAGAACGGTTACCTCTGGTGTTAAGTTTCAATCAGTCAGAAAGAGCGAGGCAAATGCAAATGAGCATCTTATAGAGTGGCCATGCACTGAGTATGATCACCTCCCCACTACACTACATACACCCTCCCACTCTAGCCTACTACAGCATACATGGAGTTTCGCAATAATTTGTCTCTCTGTTCACACTTCCTCTCACTCACTCTCACCAACTCTCATGATGAGTATCTGATCTGGTAGAGAGTGGTCTGCTGTCTCTACCAGCAAAAACAATAAAATAATGACAAGACCAATATATTCATGATCCTTTACAGTGCAGCTTCAAGTAAAAACAACAACATATGGTTCATTGTATTGTTATTCTTGTGTTGTTAAGACTTTTCATGGTATTGTTTTTTTACCACATGCTGTGTCAAGATCATGCTGTGTCAAGATCATGCTTTGTCAAGATCATGCTTTGTCAAGATCATGCTTTGCCCTCCCTGACATTGGAAGGCTGGGAGTTCGATCCCCAGTCAAGTCATACCAAAGACTGGAAAAATGCGTCTCTGCTTGGCACTTGGAGGTGGATTGGGGTTTACTATGTCAGGAAGTGGATGAAAGGTACACAGCAGGGGTGTCCATATATAGCTTCAGCATGCTCTCTAAGGTGTGTTCTAAAAGTAATTTTCAATTATTTTACTTTTCAATTACCCACTAGTGAAAAGAATCTAAAACTAAACCTATATTCATAATATTCATAATCAGATGTAGGATCAGCACCCTTTCCAAACCCCCTTAGCGATCAGGCTGGGGCAGTAGAAATCTGATCTTAGATCAGAGGCAAAGATTAAACCTCATCTAAACTAACAAGAGCACATTGCAATAAGCATGTAAAGCTTTTCCTTTGTCATAGCACCAGCCACCACCTCTCTGACCATAATGCACACTTCTAAAAAAACATTCTATATGTCATATAACTAAAACATACAACAAGTTGTCCTTAAAAATGGTATGTACAAGGCATATGCTGTATGTGTGTACATATTTTTGTATGTTTACTACTGGGTATGCTGTGTATGCTGTTGTGTATGTGTGTTTTTATCTAGACAACTTTTATGTGATGTGTATGTTTTACTGAGTGGACAATTCTGGCAAATTTTTTAATTAAATGAGTGCCCAGTGAGCAAAAAGATGTTGGAAAGAAGTTGAAAATAAATAATTACGGACGTTGAAGTCACGTTCATGTTCAGTTCTAAGTGAAGGTTGGAAACGTATTTTATGGACATTGATAAAAATGTGGTTAGTCCAGACAGGATGAAATCTGAACCAAACATATGCCCCTCCAGAGCTGACCAAATCTTAAGAAATCATAGATGTCTATGTTCAGGCCAAATCAAGGGTGGTCCAGAGCGGATCAAATCTGAACCAATTATAGACTATTATTCTTGGCACAAATCAAGGCCGGTCTGGAAATCAACCTCTGTTGACGTTCAAATCAAGACCAAAGTGGACTGACCAAATTGTTCCAAATTTTCAACATCCATGGACATCCTACGTCAGTCAGTGCTCACTGGATGTGTGTGTGTGTGTGTGTGTGTGTGTGTGCGTGTGCGTGTGCGTGTGCGTGTGTGTGTGTGTGTGGATGTGTTTAACTATACTTGTGGTGACCAGAAAAGAATAGTAAACAAATTTACTTTTGACTATTTCTAAGGGGTTTAGTTAGGGTTGATGTTAGAATTAGGTGTAGGAGATACGGTTTGGGTAAGGAGCTAGGTTTAGGTTTAGGGTTAGGATTAAGGTTAGGTTTTGGGGTTAAGGTTAGGGTTAGGGTTAGGTTAGGGCATGGGTTCCCAAACTCTTTTGATATTTAAAAAAACCTGTGACCCCACCATGTAAAAAAAAGGGTGATATAATCAAAAGCCAATGTTGACTTTTTAAAAATGGTCTATTACAAATCAGTCTGACAGTGCTTTTGAAAGTATTTCAATCTGAAGAAAGTATGGTTTGAAGTAACTGAAATGCAAGGTTATGGGAAGTTCAGAAGATCATCAGGCAATCATTTTGTATGATCTTCTGTGCAGTCTGATGTAGTGTCTGGTCTTGTCCACTCTGTTCTGAGTGGCTTCTGGGCATTGTAGAGGGACACATATGTGTTCCTGAGAGTCATGTCTTTCAGTGATGGGGTCATAATATTTTGTAGCTTAAACCATTCAAAAGATAAACCATTCATCTCTGTTTATTACAAGCATAATCTAGCGGCTACCGGAGGTTACTGACATAACCCCAGTGGTGGAAAAAGTACCAAATTGTCATACTTGAGTAAAAGTAAAAAATACCTTAATAGATAATGACTCAAGTAAAAGTGAAAGTTTCCAAGTAAAATACTATTTGAGTATCAAAAGTAAAAGTATAAATCATTTAAAAATCCTTATATTAAGTAGTGGTGGAAAAAGTACCCAGTTGTCATACTTTAATAAAAGTAAAGATACCTTAGTAGAAAGTTACTCAAGTAAAAGTGAGTCACCCAGTAAAATACTACTTGAGTAAATATTTTAAAGTATTTGGTTTTAAATATACTTAAGTATCAAAAGTAAATGTCATTGCTAAAATATACTTAATTATCCAAAGCAAAAGTATAAATTATTTCAAGTCCCTTATATTAATCAAACCAGGCGGCATCATTTTCTTGTTTTTTCATTTATTTACGGATAGACAGGGGCATGCTACAACACTCAGACATCATTTACAAACGAAGTGAGCGCCAGATCAGAGGCAGTAGAGATACCCAGGCATGTTCTCTTGATAAGAGCGTAAATTAGACAATTTTTGTCTGTCAAAATGTAACAAGTACTTTTGGGTGTCGGGGAAAATGTATGGAGTAAAACGTACATTATATTCTTTAGGAATGTAGTGAATTAAATGTAAAAGTTATAGTCAAAAAATATAAATAGTCATGTAAAGTACAGATACAAAAAAAAGACTTAATTAGTCCTTTAAAGTATTTTTACTTAAGTACTTCACACCACTGCTATACATTGGTATTGCACACCCTTCAAGTCAATCACACGCGCTACTTGTGAAGTTATTGTCAAAGAAGGGCAACAGGGTGAGATTTTTTTCTGCCAGTGGTCTAGTCTAACTTCGATATAATAGGTTATCTTGTTGGATGAGATGTAAAAAAATCGACTCACTTTCAGTTGCGCGCACAGTGGTCAGAACTGATCTGAAGCTAGTTGTTCGGTGAAGTAGGCGACTTGATTCCTGCTATGACTAACTTTGATCACAAGCAATAAATAGCCTACAGCTCGTGGTCGCTGACAGTCTATGGACTATGTACGTATACAATGCGGTATGAGTGAAGCGAAGTAGGCTACTAGACTACAAGAACAAGCATTCATGGCTACCGATGAGTCAACAGTGATTGTAACTTTTTTCTGAAGTCCAAAGTCGCTTCTAGGCTACAAATGGGTTCCATGTTTGATCTGAGCGTTGCTGTAAGACTCTATTTGCTGTCTTGTTTCGTTGTATCTGTGGACTTCACTTTAGGCTTTGGACAAAGCCAAGATACTGAATTCACGTTTCAACTCCCTGCAGGTAGAACAGAATGTTTCTACCAAACAGCTACGAAGAACGGAAGCCTGGAAGTAGAATACCAGGTAGCAGTCTTGGACAATTTAGTTTTCTGTGGTACTGAAAACACAGCTGACATTCTCTGTGTCATTCTCTCTCTCTCTCCGTGTGTTTGTGTGTGTGTGGTGCAATTTCGTGCCTCTATTATAACAATGTTATAAGTTGCATTAGTCAGTCAGTTACTAGATGCTTTATTGTTACAGCCAAAGGACTTTGCTCAGATGCAAATAATAAGATAAGGCATCTTCCTTCCATACAGGTGGAGTCTATAAGACAAAGCCAGCTTGACAAGCTGCTGGCATCGGCATGAAGGGTCAAGGCAGGGGAAGTGTTTACAAAGGGATCCACTGTGTCAGCATAAGGCCAGATACTCTAACTAACCTCTGAGCAATAGTAGCTGTAGTAGGCCTGTGGCTTCTTCTTCTCCTCTAGACATGTAAAGAGAAGGAGAGCGCTTACCACCAAGTGTAGGCCTACTTGCTGTGTTAGTAGTCATGCGCTTTGCTGCAAAATGCATATTAAATATGAAGCTGCGCCATCCCTGGCCCGACCTTGTTACAATTTATATATAGCATTTTAGTCATTTAGAAGACACGGTTGCAGAGTTAGTCAGTTGACTCGTATAAAAGTGTAAACCACTACAGGTTAGGCTCTTCATAGATTCAAGTTGAAGTGATGCTCATCATGCTACGGTATCAATGCCTACTCTACATACTGGAAACCCTGTTCCCAATCCTCACACTGTACCAAGGCCCTCTGGCAGACACATGACTGTGATAGGATGTCATGTTCCTCACCACCCAACCCGCCAAGCCGTGACACATTTCTGTGGACTGTGTGTGTGTGTGTGTGTGTGTGTGTGTGTGTGTGTGTGTGTGTGTGTGTGTGTGTGTGTGTGTGTGTGTGTGTGTGTGTGTGTGTGTGTGTGTGTGTGTGTGTGTGTGTGTGTGTGTGAGCCTGGCAGGCTTACTGTGGTATCCACACAGCAACAGCTGAGACGCACAGGGCTGAGAGAGATGACAGCTTGAGAGAGCAAGCTGAAGGACTGTGGGGATTGGGACGTTTTATACAGCAGTCTGTGGTGTGTGTCTGTCTGCCTGGTTGTCTGTCCGTCTGTTACCCTCTCTTAACCAAGACAATGACACCACACTGGCAATGGTAGTGACTCATGCCTAAGGCCTAGTTTATATGGCCTAGCATGCTGTGTTTCCCTCCTTATGTTTCTGCTGCCTGAGAGTGGTGTTCCTTTGACATGAACAGACAGGTGCTGGGGAGTGGGTGTTCCTTTGACATGAACAGACAGGTGCTGGGGAGTGGGTGCTCCTTTGACATGAACAGACAGGTGCTGGGGAGTGGGTATACTGGCTAGCCTCTCCTTGCTGTTGGATTGTAGCTTTAGCTGAAGTTACTGTCGGTTGATCCTGACCTGGTGGATCTATTTGAACTCATATCTACTGTGTTGTAGAGTTTGAATATGGCAATCTGAGACTGCTAATGACCGGATGAACCATGAGCTGTGCAAATACTTGGAACAAATACTATATCCATTGTTGTAGTGGAAGGTATATGCAGGTATACACTGTATACACACTTATTTTTCAGTTGGCATTGCATATACTCACAGTTGGCATTGCATATACTAGTGTAGTGGAGGTATACGCCATATCAGTTAATAAGGCTGATGGAACAGATCAGAATGTTTTTCTTAAAATGTTGATAAACTATTATGAGGTAGACCTATGCACAAATGTTCCAAAATGACATTTGAATGACAACACTGTTCTAAAAAGCGATTTCATGGACAGAGATGGAAACATCTGTTAGAAATGTAGAAAGAAGGGAGATCTAAAGATGTAACAGCTATCATGGGTTGCTAATATGACTAGGATAATGCCTTTGGCTGCTAGACAATGACAGAAGATGTATAGAAAACCAATAGAACAGGAGAACGCATATGAGGAAGTCTTTCTAAAGGAATTGCCTCTACGTTTCGATGGTGGGATTTTGGCTTTAGGCTACTTTGAAGCAAAGTAAGACATGACTCATATGAAGTAAAACTTCCAGGTTTCAAACAATTAAGGATCAGGAAAAATGTAACAATGCATAGAGGCTTTCCCCAAATCCTTATCAATGAAATGTTAACTAGCTACAAAGTAGTCTATGCTTACCTGGCAGAATTATATCATGATTACCTGCATCAATTCAGTGATCATTTGTTTTGCAAACTCCATATCATGTGCTACAGAAACACAGCTAACCAAACAACAGTGCTAGGTGCTTGTGCACTTGAATTGAAAGGTAACTACATTCAAAAACATTTTTTATTTATTTATCCCAGACCAGTTTTTCTGTTAAATGTGACTTTGAAAGCAAAAAAAAAGTAAAAACCTGACTGAATTTCTGACTCAGTTGACAGCCTAATTTATCTGTTTCAATAGTAAGCCTGTTAACTTATTAGCACGGTACAGCTTGGTTCAGCCTGACTGTGAAAGACCTTAATGGGATTTATCATTTTAGGCCATTCAGAGTGTATGTCACTGTTTGTCATTCCATTTTTTACACAGGGCACTTTTCCGTCGTCGGCCGGGCCATTTTGGGAATGGCCAAAATGAGTGTAAAATCACTTCTCCAGGCACCACTACAACACTGACTATACCACCACCACAGTGTTCATGTGTCTACAGTATGTATGGAAGTGAAGACGTGTGTGTGTGTAGACATGGTGGATTTCAGTCTGTCTATAGTATCTGTCTGTAACACTGGATATTCTCATAGAAACACTTTGAGTTAGATTATAATATCATCTCATCCATTCCCTCCTGTTCCAGGTGATTGCAGGTGCAGGCCTGGATGTGGGCTTCACCCTGATCTCCCCCAGCGGATACAAGCTGGCCTCTGAGTTCAGGACATCTGACGGCATCCACACGTGAGTGGGCAGAACCTACTAACACAACCCTGACCTCCTCTAACTTCTCTGGACTGGTATGAAGGTCTCACCATGCTCGATGGTGTTTGATTCAAAGTTTTTGTAAGGTGATGCAAAAGACACCTTTCCATCCTCTGGCTTACAGACAGTAAAGTTCTACACTATTCTATATGACAGTCTGAACACTGTCTGACTTGCTCTGACCCTCTCTGACATCATGTTGTTCTTCCTCATTGGTCTGTCTCCCAGGGTGGAGCCTACAGAGGATGGAGACTACCGGCTGTGTTTTGACAACAGCTTCAGTAAGCTTTCTGAGAAGATGGTGTTCTTCGAGGTGATTGTAGAGGGCCAGCCTGGGGACACCTGGGGCGATGAAGAGTGGGCTGACATGGCCGAGCCAGAGAGTATGGTGGAGTACAAACTGGAAGACATCAGGGTGAGAAGGACAGGAGGAACACCCAAACGCTCAGCCACTGGGACTGGTGTCTTTATTTTGTCTTTTCATCCTGTTCGTCTCTCCTGTTTCACGTTTTTCATCTCTTTCCTGCTTTCAATGTTCAATACATTCCTGTGTTCTCTCTTATCCTCTCCCACCTTACCCACTGTCTCTCTCCCTGCCTCTCCCTGTAGGAGACCATGGACTCAGTGCACAGGCACCTGGAGCGGAGCCGGCAGCTTCAGACCATGCTGAGGGCCTTCGAGGCCCGGGACCGCTATCTACTGGAGGACAATCTGTGGAGGGTCTCGTTCTGGTCCTCCATGAGCCTCCTGGTCATCCTGACCGTGGCCGTCACACAGGTCTACACCCTCCGACGCCTCTTCGACGACAAGAGGGTCTGCAAACCCTAGTGTCCAGTAGTATCTTCCACCACCCCCACACCCTTCCCAGTGGTATCTTCCACCACCCCCACACCCTTCCCAGTGGTATCTTCCACCACCCCCACACTCTTCCCAGTGGTATCTTCCACCACCCCCACACCCTTCCCAGTGGTATCTTCCAGCACCCCCACACCCTTCCCAGTGGTATCTTCCACCACCCCCACACCCTTCCCAGTGGTATCTTCCACCACCCCCACACTCTTCCCAGTGGTATCTTCCAGCAGACTCACAAACTTCCCAGAGGTATCTTCTACCATCCCCACTGGTATCTTCCACCACCCCCACACCCTTCCCAGTGGTATCTTCCACCACCCCCACATCATGCCCAGTGATATATTCCAGCAGACCCACACACGGCCCGATGGTATTTTCCACCACCCCCACACCCTTCCCAGTGGTATCTTCATCAAAGATGCCATAGAAGGGTGTTGGGACTAACAGGACCCTACTGTAAAGTAATGGTTTCAGAGATTGAAGAAGAGACACTATTGACAACAGTGATGTTTGGTAAATGACTGTTAGTAAGGATTTAGTGATGTTTGTGTGTGATGAGCTTGATTCAGCTTTTGAGTGGCAGAAAAGTGCATGTTTGTATGTGAGTCATAAACACTGTATAATGATGTTTTGACAATTTATTGTCAATCTATCAAACAAGAAACCAATGCAATAGCAGATCATGTGGTAGTATGTTTTTAACATGGTATCTTAAGAGTGACTTTACAAATATAATTTATTTAATGACATGGTTATAACACAACTACAGCAAAATAAACACACACACAAAAAAAACCCATTATACTCTGAAATAAATTAATTCTGGAGAAAGAGTAGCCTTGCAAAGCCACTGAACCCGCAAGCTTACATTAAAAGCTGCAGTGGTTATCAGTCTGTTAATTATGAGGCAAGAGAAATAAGTCTTACATGCATCAATGGCTGTCCTCATGGGATGGTTTTATTGAATTACAGATATTACATTTTTATTGAAATGTATAGTGTTTGACAGAGATCTGGTGAGACAGAGCCAAAGAGTTGAGACATTCAAAAAATGATTCCTGCCAGGAGAATGTTGCAAAGTCAACCACAAGCATAGTTGTTATATACACCTCCAACACCACAAAACAAGACCCAATCATTCATTTGAAAAAAAGATTGTATTTATAGAACCATAAAATCTCAATGATCCATTCCTTTCAATTATAGGTACAATAGTGCAAATTTGAGTGTCAAAAGTGTGCAGGAAAAGAAAATAAGGCAATCTTATTGGCTACCACAAAACAGCACTGGATTAAAGGCATATCGCAAAGTTCTGCAGTTGACATCAGTTGGATCTATTATTGACACTGTACTACATTATAATCACATTACCGGTATATGCCCTTCTTCATACAACTACCCTACTATCATACAACTATCCATACTTCATACAACTATCCAACTATCCATACTTCATACAACTATCCATACTTCATACAACTATCCTACTATCCATACTTCATACAACTATCCAACTATCCATACAACTATCCATACTTCATACAACTATCCTACTATCCATACTTCATACAACTATCCAACTATCCATACTTCATACAACTATCCATACAACTATCCTACTATCCATACTTCATACAACTATCCATACTTCATACAACTATCCATACTTCATACAACTATCCATACTATCATACAACTATCCATACTTCATACAACTATCCAACTATCCATACTTCATACAACTATCCATACTTCATACAACTATCCATACTATCATACAACTATCCATACTTCATACAACTATCCTACTATCCATACTTCATACAACTATCCAACTATCCATACTTCATACAACTATCCATACTTCATACAACTATCCTACTATCCATACTTCATACAACTATCCATACTATCATACAACTATCCATACTTCATACAACTATCCAACTATCCATACAACTATCCATACTTCATACAACTATCCATACTTCATACAACTATCCATACCTCATACAACTATCCATACTTCATACAACTATCCTACTATCCATACTTCATACAACTATCCATACTTCATACAACTATCCATACTTCATACAACTATCCTACTA
>NW_027258633.1:0-62651 GCF_045791955.1 Oncorhynchus clarkii lewisi | reverse complement strand
GGCCTGTTCCACATGACTCCTGCGTAGGTGTTAAGAGGTTAGTGGTGTTTGAGCCTGTTGTCTGGGCCCGGCCTGTTCCACATGACTCCTGCGTAGGTGTTAAGAGGTTAGTGGTGTTTGAGCCTGTGGTCTGGGCCGGCCTGTTCCACATGACACCTGCGTAGGTGTTAAGAGGTTAGTGGTGTTTGAGCCTGTGGTCTGGGCCGGCCTGTTCCACATGACTCCTGCGTAGGTGTTAAGAGGTTAGTGGTGTTTGAGCCTGTTGTCTGGGCCCGGCCTGTTCCACATGACTCCTGCGTAGGTGTTAAGAGGTTAGTGGTGTTTGAGCCTGTGGTCTGGGCCGGCCTGTTCCACATGACACCTGCGTAGGTGTTAAGAGGTTAGTGGTGTTTGAGCCTGTTGTCTGGGCCGGCCTGTTCCACATGACACCTGCGTAGGTGTTAAGAGGTTAGTGGTGTTTGAGCCTGTGGTCTGGGCCGGCCTGTTCCACATGACACCTGCGTAGGTGTTAAGAGGTTAGTGGTGTTTGAGCCTGTTGTCTGGGCCGGCCTGTTCCACATGACACCTGCGTAGGTGTTAAGAGGTTAGTGGTGTTTGAGCCTGTGGTCTGGGCCGGCCTGTTCCACATGACTCCTGCGTAGGTGTTAAGAGGTTAGTGGTGTTTGAGCCTGTGGTCTGGGCCGGCCTGTTCCACATGACACCTGCGTAGGTGTTAAGAGGTTAGTGGTGTTTGAGCCTGTGGTCTGGGCCGGCCTGTTCCACATGACTCCTGCGTAGGTGTTAAGAGGTTAGTGGTGTTTGAGCCTGTTGTCTGGGCCCGGCCTGTTCCACATGACTCCTGCGTAGGTGTTAAGAGGTTAGTGGTGTTTGAGCCTGTGGTCTGGGCCGGCCTGTTCCACATGACACCTGCGTAGGTGTTAAGAGGTTAGTGGTGTTTGAGCCTGTTGTCTGGGCCGGCCTGTTCCACATGACACCTGCGTAGGTGTTAAGAGGTTAGTGGTGTTTGAGCCTGTGGTCTGGGCCGGCCTGTTCCACATGACTCCTGCGTAGGTGTTAAGAGGTTAGTGGTGTTTGAGCCTGTGGTCTGGGCCGGCCTGTTCCACATGACTCCTGCGTAGGTGTTAAGAGGTTAGTGGTGTTTGAGCCTGTGGTCGGGACCGGCCTGCAGCATATTCTGCAGAGGACGGTTTTCTGGTCCGTGTCAGACTTCTCATACCCAAACCACGTCCATGCGACCGAAGTAGCCCCTCTTTTAGGCACGGTCTCTGCCATGTTTGTTTGTGTTGCACATTTCTTTCCACACGACACAAAGAGTGCAAAGCGACGTCCAATTGACAAAAAATATTGCCGTAAAGAGTGTGATTTGCAACACAACGAAATAAACGGTAGAGCATAATATGAAACGATAGAAAAACGTCTATCGTCATAGAGAGATATAGATATCTCCCTAAAACAGAGTTTTGATGTAAAACAGTACTGTGTATAGGCCTAAGAGCTTTGATACAATACCACAGTTGATTAATAAAGATTTTGTATTCAAGATTCATGTAATATTTAGCTGTAGGCCTATTGTCTGTCCTCAGAATGTTAACTCTTCTATTCTTCTTCCTCCCAGGTGAGGATGGGGAGGAAGGATGCATGCGCTGCAATGGCCCCGGTCGACCAGTACCGGAAACAGATCGGTGAGTTTCTTGTACTGAGTCAGGGCTAACGTAACTAGCTGTACAGCCTGATAATACCAGTGATGGTGTACAGCCTGATAATATCAGTGATGGTGTACAGCCTGGTGTTACCAGTGATGGTGTGTAACCGTATCTTCTAAATCGGAGGAATACACAAAGCAAGAATGTTGGCTACGTGAAGTAGCTAACACGACATTACATGTAGCTACAGATTATAAGGTCTCCTAGGAAACACTTTGGTTTCTACCTTGTCACAATGGCTCCTCCCTGGCATTTTCATTTGTCGTTTTCTCAAGACACTGAATTCAAAGTGCCCACTATTATATTCTATAGATTTAAAATAATCATTCTATTTCAACAGTTCACCAAAGTGTTTTGCTCTAAATCACAAGTCAAATTGCAATTGCAAAATGTTGTTAAAAATAAGGCCCATATTGTGCAGACCTACGTAACCGTGTGGAAATGATCTGAAATTCGTGCATGAAATTGCAGAAACATATTTTGGGTTGAATTGAATACAACAAATCAGAATGGAGAAAGACCCATTTGAAATCACTTAATGTCTCACTACAAAGGGTTGCAAAGGGTCGGAAACTTTTCAGGATAAATTTCTGCTCGTTTTTTTGCTACCATGTGGGCTTTAGCTTGCTTGAGCCTGCTAACTGAGTGTTAATTCACCAGTTTCCATACATGTTTCGTTTTAAAACATTTATCTTACAAAGAAGCAGTTAGATTAAACAACAACTATTTATCTGTAATTGTATTTTATTTGACTCTTTTCTAATCTTTACATGAAAATGCCACGGGCACTATCTGATGTGTGGAGACATTTCACTGCAGCTAATGTAGAAGGAAAAGCTGAGTACATTTGCAAATAATGTGCCAAATTTTATGTGAAGAATGCAACAAAGCTGCAGAATCGTCTGGCCAAGTGCATAAAGTTCCCTCGGCGCTCACAACAAGCAACCTCTGACAAAACTCCCTCTACTTCTATTCGAGGTGAAAATGATGAATCAGACACCTTATCGATAGCAACAGCTCATGGTCCTCCTGGAATCAGACACCTTATCGATAGCAACAGCTCATGGTCCTCCTGGAATCAGACACCTTATCGATAGCAACAGCTCATGGTCCTCCTGGAATCAGACACCTTATCGATAGCAACAGCTCATGGTCCTCCTGGAATCAGACACCTTATCGATAGCAACAGCTCATGGTCCTCCTGGAATCAGAAGGTTTTTTGACTCAATGGAGGAACGTAGTCAGAGAAATGCTGATGATTGTCTTGCTCTAGATGCAACTGGTTTACCTCTGACGCTCACAGGCAATGTGTATTGGAAGAGATTACTGAATGTTCTTTGCCCAGCAAACACCCCTCCAACCAGACATGCTTTAACTACTCATTTGCTAGATGCAGAGTTCAACAGAGTTCAAGTGAAGGTCAAGCAAATGTTGTGTGGTTGAATGTTCGTGGACAAGGATTAATTAACTACATCATCTCCACCCCTCAACCAGTATTCAACAAGAGCACAGACACAAGGGACAACATTGCAGATTAGCTGAAGGTCCACAGCACTGTTGCCAGACAATGCTGCGAACATGAAGGCTGCTTGGTCTAAAGTGAAGGAGTCCTACCCTCACATCACATCCAATGGCTGTGCTGCTCATGCATTGAATATGTTCCTCAAGGACATCATGTCACTGAAAACAATGGATACACTCTACAAGAGAGCCAAGGAAATGGTTAGGCATGTGAAGGGTCATCAAGTTATAGCAGCAATCTACCTCACCAAGCAAAGTGAGAAGAACAAGAGCACCACATTGAAGCTGCCCATCAACACCTGTTGGGGTGGTGTTGTCATCATGTTTGACAGTCTCCTGGAGGGGAAGGAGTCTCTCCAAGAAATGGCCATATCACAGTCTGCCGACGTGGACGGCCCCATCATGAGGATCCTCCTGGATGATGTATTTTGGGAGAGAGTGGTAAGCAGCCTGAAACTCCTGAACTCTATAGCAGTAGCCATTGGACGGATTGAGGGAGACATTGTCATCCTGTCTGATGTTCAGACTCTGCATGCAGATGTAAGATAATAAATCCATACTGCCCTACCCACTTCACTGTTGCTCCAAGCAGAGGAAACTGCAGTTCTGAAATACATCAAAAAGCGTGAAGACTTCTGCCTGAAGCCCATACACGCCACAGCGTACATGTTGGACAGCAAGTATGCTGGCAAGAGCATCCTGTCTGGTGCAGAGATCAACCAGGCCTATGGTGTCATCACTACCGTATCTCGCCACCTTGGCCTGGATGAGGGCAAGTTTCTTGGCAGTCTGGCAAAATACACTTCCAAGCAAGGAATTTGGAATGGAGATGCGATATGGCAGTCGTGCCAACATATCTCATCAGCCACCTGGTGGAAGGGACTTTGTGGATCTGAGGCTCTTTCCCTTGTTATTTAATCTGTAGGGTAATAAACTGCATGGTTTCCTGGGTCGTAGTGGGAGGACCACACAACAACACATCGGGTGACTCAAAGTTGACTTCCATGTGGTTATTATATCGATATTTGCGCATTAAGGCGTTTCCACCGCCATTTCTCGTAAAATGAATTTTACAGACACAAAGCAATCTTGTCTAGTTTTTTGTCGACATTTGGAAAGTTTATCTACAAATGTTCTGTTTCCATCAGACCTGTTGCATAAAAAATGTCACCGTACTTTACCGGTATTGAAAGGGTGGAAACCTGGTTACTGACTCGTCTTATTCTGACCAGGGCTGGCCCAGTCTATTAAAGTTGGGTCTTTTCTGTAGTCTTTTATTATTTCTCCCCCCAACATGTCGTTGTCCTAACCAAGACAAGATGCTGCATATCAATCATGATTTCAGGCCTTCAGCATGCCAGCTGTCTTCCCTAGCTGTAGCACCAATAAGATACGGTTTTATTCCCTGGAGCACCAATGAGAGAGGGTTTTATTCCCTGGAGCACCACTGAGAGAGGGTTTTATTCCCTGGCGCACCAATGAGAGAGGGTTTTATTCCCTGGAGCACCAATGAGAGAGGGTTTGAATCCCTGGCGCACCAATGAGAGAGAGGATTTTATTCCCTGGCGCACCAATGAGAGAGAGGATTTTATTCCCTGGCGCACCAATGAGAGAGGGTTTTATTCCCTGGCGCACCAATGAGAGAGAGGATTTTATTCCCTGGCGCACCAATGAGAGAGGGTTTTATTCCCTGGCGCACCAATGAGAGAGGGTTTTATTCCCTGGCGCACCAATGAGAGAGGGTTTTATTCCCTGAAGCACCTTCGTTTCTGAGGAAATGGCAGTGTTTGAAAATTGCACTGTTGTGTAGTACACATAAACCAAGGTTGTCCATGTACTGGCCTTCCATCTTGTGCAACCCAGCTTATTGGTACATATTTGGTCTATCCCCTTCAAATTCAACTCTGGACCTCCAAGCCAGTTCCACTGTATAATAAATAAAAATAAACAAATCCTCGTTCCCCTCTAAACAGGGACTGATTTAGACCTGGGACACCAGGTGGGTGATTCCCCTCTAATCAGGGACTGATTTAGACCTGGGACACCAGGTGGGTGATTCCCCTCTAAACAGGGACTGATTTAGACCTGGGACACCAGGTGGGTGATTCCCAGGAAACCAGCTCCAGACCTCGTATGATCAGAGTTGAATATCCCTGGTCTTCCCTATTCTCTCCCCCAAAAATTTTAAAATTCCAAATCAAAATGTTACATGCACTCTATACAACTGGCGTAGTCTTTACTGTGAAAACCCTAAACACACTCAGACATATATATATAACATACCAAATACAGTCACTCACTGACAGAAAACATCACTGCTCTAGAGGAGATCTGCATGGAGGAATGGGCCAAAATACCAGCAACAGTGTGTGAAAACCTTGTGAAGACTTACAAAAAACATTTGACCTCTGTCATTGCCAACAAAGGGTATATAAACTTTTGTTATTGACCAAATACTTATTTTCCACCATAATTTGCAAATAAATTCATTAAAAATCCTACAATGTTATTTTCTGGATTTTTTTTTCTCATTTTGTCTGTCATAGTTGAAGTGTACTTATGATAAATTACAGGCCTCTCATCTCTTTTTAAGTGGAGAACTTGCACAATTGGTGGCTGACTAAATACTTTTTTGCCCCACTGTATATATATAAAACATACCATATACACAGTCACTCACTGACAGTCAGTGCAGATAGTGTGGATACCATTTAATTGACTATTTAGTAGTCTTATGGCTCGGGGGGGGTTCGCTGTCTCAGAAGCTGTTGGTCTGATAGCTGACGCTCCGGGACTGTTTGCTGGAAGGCATCAGTGACCTGGCTCGGATGGCTGGAGTTCTTCTGGCCTTCCTCTTAGATCATTCTAAATAACTCTAAATCATCAAAGCATATAGGACCTGTTTCAAATGATCACTTTACCGCTCCACCACTTCACATCATCACACGGGGGAAAAGATCATTTTATTTAGCTCAGTTCAATTATTTAATTTTACTATCAATTAATGGCACTGGACTTATCAGCATATCTAGTCTGATAAATGAACAAGCTACAGTCTATAGCCAGATAACATACAGTATCTAGTCTGATAAATGAACAAGCTACAGTCTATAGCCAGATAACATACAGTATCTAGTCTGATAAATGAACAAGCTACAGTCTACAGCCAGATAACATACAGTATCTAGTCAGATAAATGAACAAGCCTACAGTCTATAGCTAGATAACATACAGTATCTAGTCTGATAAATGAACAAGCCTACAGTCTATAGCTAGATAACATACAGTATCTAGTCTGATAAATGAACAAGCTACAGTCTATAGCTTGATAACATACAGTATCTAGTCTGATAAATGAACAAGCCTACAGTCTATAGCTAGATAACATACAGTATCTAGTACAGGCTATATCATAGCCAGATAGCATACAGTATCTAGTCTGATAAATGAACAAGCTACAGTCTATAGCCAGATAGCATACAGTATCTAGTCAGATAAATGAACAAGCCTACAGTCTATAGCTAGATAGCATACAGTATCTAGTCTGATAAATGAACAAGTCTACAGTCTATAGCTAGATAACATACAGTATCTAGTCTGATAAATGAACAAGCCTACAGTCTATAGCTAGATAACATACAGTATCTAGTCTGATAAATGAACAAGCTACAGTCTATAGCTTGATAACATACAGTATCTAGTCTGATAAATGAACAAGCCTACAGTCTATAGCTAGATAACATACAGTATCTAGTACAGGCTATATCATAGCCAGATAGCATACAGTATCTAGTCTGATAAATGAACAAGCCTACAGTCTATAGCCAGATAACATGCAGTATCTAGTCTGATAAATGAACAAGCCTACAGTCTATAGCCAGATAACATACAGTATCTAGTCTGATAAATGAACAAGCCTACAGCATGGAGAATACCCAGATAACATACAGTATCTAGTCTGATAAATGAACAAGCCTACAGTCTATAGCCAGATAGCATACAGTATCTGGTCTGATAAATGAACAAGCCTACAGTCTATAGCCAGATAACATACAGTATCTAGTCTGATAAATGAACAAGCTACAGTCTATAGCCAGATAACATACAGTATCTAGTCTGATAAATGAACAAGCCTATAGCCAGATAACATACAGTATCTAGTCTGATAAATGAACAAGCCTACAGTCTATAGCCAGATAACATACAGTATCTAGTCTGATAAATGAACAAGCCTATAGCCAGATAACATACAGTATCTAGTCTGATAAATGAACAAGCCTATAGCCAGATAACATACAGTATCTAGTCTGATAAATGAACAAGCCTACAGTCTATAGCCAGATAGCATACAGTATCTGGTCTGATAAATGAACAAGCCTACAGTCTATAGCCAGATAACATACAGTATCTAGTCTGATAAATGAACAAGCTACAGTCTATAGCTTGATAACATACAGTATCTAGTCTGATAAATGAACAAGCTACAGTCTATAGCCAGATAGCATACAGTATCTAGTCAGATAAATGAACAAGCCTACAGTCTATAGCTAGATAGCATACAGTATCTAGTCTGATAAATGAACAAGCCTACAGTCTATAGCTAGATAACATACAGTATCTAGTCTGATAAATGAACAAGCCTACAGTCTATAGCTAGATAACATACAGTATCTAGTCTGATAAATGAACAAGCTACAGTCTATAGCTTGATAACATACAGTATCTAGTCTGATAAATGAACAAGCCTACAGTCTATAGCTAGATAACATACAGTATCTAGTACAGGCTATATCATAGCCAGATAGCATACAGTATCTAGTCTGATAAATGAACAAGCCTACAGTCTATAGCCAGATAACATGCAGTATCTAGTCTGATAAATGAACAAGCCTACAGTCTATAGCCAGATAACATACAGTATCTAGTCTGATAAATGAACAAGCCTACAGCATGGAGAATACCCAGATAACATACAGTATCTAGTCTGATAAATGAACAAGCCTACAGTCTATAGCCAGATAGCATACAGTATCTGGTCTGATAAATGAACAAGCCTACAGTCTATAGCCAGATAACATACAGTATCTAGTCTGATAAATGAACAAGCTACAGTCTATAGCCAGATAACATACAGTATCTAGTCTGATAAATGAACAAGCCTACAGTCTATAGCCAGATAACATACAGTATCTAGTCTGATAAATGAACAAGCCTATAGCCAGATAACATACAGTATCTAGTCTGATAAATGAACAAGCCTATAGCCAGATAACATACAGTATCTAGTCTGATAAATTAACAAGCCTACAGTCTATAGCCAGATAGCATACAGTATCTGGTCTGATAAATGAACAAGCCTACAGTCTATAGCCAGATAACATACAGTATCTAGTCTGATAAATGAACAAGCTACAGTCTATAGCCAGATAACATACAGTATCTAGTATAGGCTATATCATAGCCAGATAGCATACAGTATCTAGTCTGATAAATGAACAAGCCTACAGCCAGATAACATACAGTATCTAGTCTGATAAATTAACAAGCCTACAGTCTATATCCAGATAGCATACAGTATCTAGTCTGATAAATGAACAAGCCTACAGCATGGAGAATACCCAGATAACATACAGTATCTAGTCTGATAAATGAACAAGCCTACAGCCAGATAACATACAGTATCTAGTCTGATAAATGAACAAGCCTACATTCTATAGCCAGATAACATACAGTATCTAGTCTGATAAATGAACAAGCTACAGTCTATAGCCAGATAACATACAGTATCTAGTATAGGCTATATCATAGCCAGATAGCATACAGTATCTAGTCTGATAAATGAACAAGCCTACAGCCAGATAACATACAGTATCTAGTCTGATAAATTAACAAGCCTACAGTCTATATCCAGATAGCATACAGTATCTAGTCTGATAAATGAACAAGCCTACAGGCTATATCATAGCCAGATAACATACAGTATCTAGTCTGATAAATGAACAAGCCTATAGCCAGATAACATACAGTATCTAGTCTGATAAATGAACAAGCCTACAGTCTATAGCCATATAACATACAGTATCTAGTCTGATAAATGAACAAGCCTATAGCCAGATAACATACAGTATCTAGTCTGATAAATGAACAAGCCTATCGCCAGATAACATACAGTATCTAGTCTGATAAATGAACAAGCCTATAGCCAGATAACATACAGTATCTAGTCTGATAAATGAACAAGCCTATAGCCAGATAACATACAGTATCTAGTCTGATAAATGAACAAGCCTATAGCTAGATAACATACAGTATCTAGTCTGATAAATGAACAAGCCTATAGCCAGATAACATACCGTAGACCAACTCATATTCTGTTCTTCTGAAATACATTTTCTTCATATGTTTCTTTGGACCTGACTAAAATAAATAATGGATTTATTGGGATGCTGTCTATTAAAATGATTTATCACTGTGTAATGTAGATGTGACAGGCACACAACAGTGTGCTTACAGGCCTGGAGATGTAACTGTGAGACCGACAGGCTTCTTCTGCATGACAATAACCAGCTGACACAATTTGATGACCGCCACAGTCTTTCATAACATGGGACATAAACTGCTCTAATCTCTACATTATGATAGTGCTGTATGAAAGCACAGGACATAACAAACTACTCTCCCGCTGTATCCCTTTCAACGGGCTGAGGCCCAAACCGTACCCTGTTCCCTCTACAGTGGTCCATAGAGCTCCGGTTAGAAAGTAGTAGACTGTAAAGGGAGCAGGGGTGCCGTTTGGGACGTAGAGCTGTCTCTGCGACGTTTGCTCGCAGCCGTACTCCTACTCATCAATTCAAAGATGTAACCGCAGGTCACAGACAGTCAAGCCCTCCTTTTTATTTCCCTGTGAAAAGAAAGAACCACTATCAACCAGTTTTGGAGAACCGCTGGTTAACAACAAAGAGTATTTAAAAAAATAAATAAAAGAATCTTCCAGAATAGTACGAGGCAATTTTAGTTTATTTTGAGAGACCTGAAAGGGAAACGCCACATTGGTAATGCTGCTAAGGTAATTCATAGGCTGCCGCTAATCTAGCGCTTTATGAAGAGCGAGGCTCTGTGATGTCAGACACTGTCAAAAAGACCACTGCTGACACTGGGTTTTAAATACTATTATTATGGGTTCATAATTGACTAGTCAGCTGTCATCCAACCACCTGCCTGGCCGAGAGTATGGGAGATGAGAAGAGTATTGGATGGGAGAGGAGGGAATGGGAGAAGAGGAAGGGACAGGGGGGAAGAGGAGGACGGGAGGGGATGGGAGAAGAGGACGGGAGGGGATGGGAGAAGAGGACGGGAGGGAGAAGAGGACGGGAGGGGATGGGAGAAGAGGACGGGAGGGAGGAGGAGGATGAGGACGGGAGGGGATGGGAGAAGAGGACGGGAGGGATTGGGAGAAGAGGACGGGAGGGGATGGGCGAAGAGGACGGGAGGGAGGAGGAGGATGAGGACGGGAGGGGATGGGAGAAGAGGACGGGAGGGGATGGGAGAAGAGGACGGGAGGGATTGGGAGAAGAGGACGGGAGGGATTGGGAGAAGAGGACGGGAGGGATTGGGAGAAGAGGACGGGAGGGGATGGGAGGGAATGGAGGAGGACGGGAGGGAAGAGGAGGAGGAGGACGGGAGGGAGGAGGAGGAGGAGGACGGGAGGGAAGAAGAGGAGGAGGAGGACGGAAGGGAAGAGGAGGAGGACGGGAAGAAAGAAGTGGAGGAGGAGGACGGAAGGGAAGTGGAGGAGGACGGAAGGGAAGTGGAGGAGGAGGAGGACGGGAGGGAGGAGGAGGACGGGAGGGAAGAGGAGGAGGACGGGAGGGAAGTGGAGGAGAAGGACGGGAGGGAGGAGGACGGGAGGGAAGAGGAGGAGGACGGGAAGGAGGAGGAGGACGGGAGGAGGAGGAGGACGGGAGGGAGGACGGGAGGGAGGAGGACCAGAGGAGGAGGAGGAGGACGGGAGGGAGGAGGAGGACGGGAGGGAAGAGGAGGAGGAGGACGGGAGGGAAGAGGAGGAGGAGGAGGAGGAGGACGGGAGGGAAGTGGAGGAGGACAGGAGGGAGGAGGAGGACGGGAGGGAGGAGGAGGACGGGAGGGAGGAGGAGGCTTTCATGGAGGAGAAGGAGGACGGGAGGGAGGAGGAGGCGGACGGGAGGTGAAGAGGAGGCGGACGGGAGAGGAGGTGGAGGCGGACGGGAGGGAGGTGGAGGCGGACGGGAGGGAAGAGGAGGAGAAGGCGGATGGGAGGGAAGATGAGGAGGAGGGAAGAGGAGGAGGAGGACGGGAGGGAAGAGGAGGAGGAGGACGGGAGGGAAGAGGAGGAGGAGGACGGGAGGGAAGAGGAGGAAGAGGAGGAGGAGGACGGGAGGGAAGAGGAGGAGGAGGAGGAGGACGGGGGGGGGGAAGAGGACGGGAGGGAAGTGGGGGAGGGGGAGGAGGCGGATGGGAGGAGGAGGAGGCGGACGGGAGGGAAGAGGAGGAGGACGGGAGGGAAGTGGATGAGGAGGAGGAGGATGGGAGGGAGGAGGAGGCGGATGAGAGGAGGAGGATGAGAGGAGGAGGACGGGAGGGAAGAGGAGGAGGACGGGAGGGAAGTGGAGGAGGATGGGAGGGAAGTGGAGGAGGAGGACGGGAGGGAAGAGGAGGAGGACGGGAAGGAGGAGGAGGACGGGAGGGAGGAGGAGGAGGCGGAAGGAAGGGAAGTGGAGGAGGAGGACGGAAGGGAAGTGGAGGAGGAGGACGGGAGGGAGGAGGAGGAGGAGGACGGGAGGGAAGAGGAGGAGGACGGGAGGGATGAGGAGGAGGCGGAAGGAAGGGAAGTGGAGGAGGAGGACGGAAGGGAAGTGGAGGAGGAGGACGGGCGGGAGGAGGAGGACGGGGGGGAAGAGGAGGAGGACGGGAGGGAAGTGGAGGAGAAGGACGGGAGGGAGGAGGACGGGAGGGAAGAGGAGGAGGACGGGAGGGAGGAGGAGGACGGGAGGGAGGACGGGAGGGAGGAGGACGGGAGGGAGGAGGAGGAGGAGGACGGGAGGGAGGAGGAGGACGGGAGGGAGGAGTAGGAGGACGGGAGGGAAGTGGAGGAGGACGGGAGGGAGGACAGGAGGGAGGAGGAGGACGGGAGGGAGGAGGAGGCTTTCATGGAAGAGGAGGAGAAGGAGGACGGGAGGGAGGAGGAGGCGGACGGGAGGGAAGAGGAGGCGGACGGGAGAGGAGGTGGAGGCGGACGGGAGGGAAGAGGAGGAGAAGGCGGATGGGAAGGAAGATGAGGAGGAGGAGGGGAGGGAGGAGAACGGGAGGGAGGAGGAGGACGGGAGGGAAGAGGAGGAAGAGGAGGAGGAGGAGGAGGACGGGAGGGAAGAGGAGGAGGAGGACGGGGGGGGAAGAGGACGGGAGGGAGGAGGAGGGACGGAAGAGGGGGGGGAAGGGACGGAAGAGGAGGAGGAGGATGAGAGGAGGACGGGAGGGAAGTGGAGGAGGATGGGAGGGAAGTGGAGGAGGAGGACGGGAGGGAGGAGGAGGAGGATGAGAGGAGGAGGAGGATGGCAGGGAAGAGGAGGAGGCGGAGGGAAGTGGAGGAGGAGGACGGAAGGGAAGTGGAGGAGGAGGACGGGAGGGAGGAGGAGGAGGAGGACGGGAGGGAAGAGGAGGAGGACGGGAGGGAAGTGGAGGAGAAGGACGGGAGGGAGGAGGACGGGAGGGAAGAGGAGGAGGACGGGAAGGAGGAGGAGGACGGGAGGGAGGAGGAGGACGGGAGGGAGGACGGGAGGGAGGAGGATGAGAGGAGGAGGAGGATGGCAGGGAAGAGGAGGAGGACGGGAGGGAAGAGGAGGAGGCGGAGGGAAGTGGAGGAGGATGGGAGGGAAGTGGAGGAGGAGGACGGGAGGGAAGAGGAGGAGGACGGGAAGGAGGAGGAGGACGGGAGGGAGGAGGAGGAGGCGGAAGGAAGGGAAGTGGAGGAGGAGGACGGAAGGGAAGTGGAGGAGGAGGACGGGAGGGAGGAGGAGGAGGAGGACGGGAGGGAAGAGGAGGAGGACGGGAGGGATGAGGAGGAGGCGGAAGGAAGGGAAGTGGAGGAGGAGGACGGAAGGGAAGTGGAGGAGGAGGACGGGAGGGAGGAGGAGGACGGGAGGGAAGAGGAGGAGGACGGGAGGGAAGTGGAGGAGAAGGACGGGAGGGAGGAGGACGGGAGGGAAGAGGAGGAGGACGGGAGGGAGGAGGAGGACGGGAGGGAGGAGGACGGGAGGGAGGAGGACGGGAGGGAGGAGGAGGAGGAGGACGGGAGGGAGGAGGAGGACGGGAGGGAGGAGTAGGAGGACGGGAGGGAAGTGGAGGAGGACGGGAGGGAGGACAGGAGGGAGGAGGAGGACGGGAGGGAGGAGGAGGCTTTCATGGAAGAGGAGGAGAAGGAGGACGGGAGGGAGGAGGAGGCGGACGGGAGGGAGGAGTAGGAGGACGGGAGGGAAGTGGAGGAGGACGGGAGGGAGGACCGGAGGGAGGAGGAGGACGGGAGGGAGGAGGAGGCTTTCATGGAAGAGGAGGAGAAGGAGGACGGGAGGGAGGAGGAGGCGGACGGGAGGGAAGAGGAGGCGGACGGGAGAGGAGGTGGAGGCGGACGGGAGGGAGGTGGAGGCGGACGGGAGGGAAGAGGAGGAGAAGGCGGATGGGAAGGAAGATGAGGAGGAGGAGGGGAGGGAGGAGAACGGGAGGGAGGAGGAGGACGGGAGGGAAGAGGAGGAAGAGGAGGAGGAGGAGGAGGACGGGAGGGAAGAGGAGGAGGAGGACGGGGGGGGAAGAGGACGGGAGGGAGGAGGAGGGACGGAAGAGGGGGGGGAGGGACGGAAGAGGAGGAGGAGGATGAGAGGAGGACGGGAGGGAAGTGGAGGAGGATGGGAGGGAAGTGGAGGAGGAGGACGGGAGGGAGGAGGAGGAGGATGAGAGGAGGAGGAGGATGGCAGGGAAGAGGAGGAGGCGGAGGGAAGTGGAGGAGGAGGACGGAAGGGAAGTGGAGGAGGAGGACGGGAGGGAGGAGGAGGAGGAGGACGGGAGGGAAGAGGAGGAGGACGGGAGGGAGGAGGACGGGAGGGAAGAGGAGGAGGACGGGAAGGAGGAGGAGGACGGGAGGGAGGAGGAGGACGGGAGGGAGGACGGGAGGGAGGAGGATGAGAGGAGGAGGAGGATGGCAGGGAAGAGGAGGAGGACGGGAGGGAAGAGGAG
Organism: Oncorhynchus clarkii lewisi; assembly: GCF_045791955.1. Taxonomy (NCBI): domain Eukaryota; kingdom Metazoa; phylum Chordata; class Actinopteri; order Salmoniformes; family Salmonidae; genus Oncorhynchus; species Oncorhynchus clarkii. Next base: position 48,165 of record NW_027258633.1, on the reverse strand, counting down.
GAGGCGGAGGGAAGTGGAGGAGGAGGACGGAAGGGAAGTGGAGGAGGAGGACGGGAGGGAGGAGGAGGAGGAGGACGGGAGGGAAGAGGAGGAGGACGGGAGGGAAGTGGAGGAGAAGGACGGGAGGGAGGAGGACGGGAGGGAAGAGGAGGAGGACGGGAAGGAGGAGGAGGACGGGAGGGAGGAGGAGGACGGGAGGGAGGACGGGAGGGAGGAGGACCAGAGGAGGACGGGAGGGAGGAGGAGGACGGGAGGGAAGAGGAGGAGGAGGACGGGAGGGAAGAGGAGGAGGAGGAGGAGGAGGACGGGAGGGAAGAGGAGGAGGAGGAGGACGGGAGGGAAGTGGAGGAGGACAGGAGGACGGGAGGGAGGAGGAGGACGGGAGGGAGGAGGAGGCTTTCATGGAAGAGGAGGAGAAGGAGGACGGGAGGGAGGAGGAGGCGGACGGGAGGGAAGAGGAGGCGGACGGGAGAGGAGGTGGAGGCGGACGGGAGGGAAGAGGAGGAGAAGGCGGATGGGAGGGAAGATGAGGAGGAGGGGAGGGAGGAGAACGGGAGGGAAGAGGAGGAGGAGGAGGACGGGAGGGAAGAGGAGGAGGAGGAGGAGGAGGACGGGGGGGAAGAGGACGGGAGGGAGGAGGAGGGACGGAAGAGGGGGGGGAAGGGACGGAAGAGGAGGAGGAGGACGGGAGGGAAGAGGAGGAGGACGGGAGGGAAGTGGAGGAGGAGGAGGACGGGTGTGAAGAGAAGGAGGAGGAGGAGGACGGGGAGGAGGAGGAGGACGGGAGGGAAGTGGAGGAGGACGGGGGGGGAAGAGGACGGGAGGAGGAGGACGGGAGGGAAGAGGAGGAGGGGAGGGAGGAGGACGGGAGGGAAGAGGAGGAGGAGGAGGACGGAAGAGGTGGAGGAGGACGGGAGGGAAGAGGTGGAGGAGGACGGGAGGGAAGAAGAAGAGAAGGAGGTAGGGAAGAGGAGGAGGACGGGAGGGAAGAGGAGGAGGACGGGAGGGAGGAGGAGGAGGAGGCGGGAGGGAAGAGGAGGAGGAGGAGGGGAAGGAAGTGGAGGACGGGAGGGAAGAGGAAGAGGACGGGAGGGAGCAGGAGGACGGGAGTGGAGGAGGAGGACGGGAGGGAAGTTGAGGAGGACGGGAGGGAGGAGGAGGACGGGAGGAGGAGGCGGACGGGAGGCGGACGGGAGGAGGAGGAGGAGGACGGAAGGAGGAGGACGGGAGGGAAGAGGAGGTGGACGGGAGGGAAGAGGAGGAAGGGAAGGGAAGAGGAGGACGGGAAGGAAGTGGAGGACGGGAGGGAAGAGGAGGAGGAGGAGGACGGAATGGCGCAGGAGGACGGGAGGGAAGTGGAGGAGGAGGACGGGAGGGAAGTGGAGGAGGAGGAGGACGGGAGGGAGGAGGAGGACGGGAGGGAAGTGGAGGAGGCGGACGGGAGGAGGCGGACGGGAGGGGGAGGAGGCGGATGGGAGGAGGAGGAGGAGGACGGGAAGAGGAGGACGGGAAGGGAAGAGGAGGACGGGAAGGAAGTGGAGGACGGAGGGAAGAGGAGGAGGAGGACGGGATGGCGCAGGAGGACGGGAGGGAAGTGGAGGAGGAGGACGGGAGGGAAGTGGAGGAGGAGGAGGACGGGAGGGAAGTGGAGGAGGCGGACGGGAGGAGGCGGACGGGAGGAGGAGGAGGAGGAGGCGGACGGGAGGGAGGAGGAGGCGGACGGGAGGGAAGAGGAGGAGGACGGGAGGGAAGTGGAGGAGGAGGACGGGAGGGAAGTGGAGGAGGAGGACGGGAGGGAAGTGGAGGAGGAGGACGGGAGGGAGGAGGAGGCGGATGAGAGGAGGAGGATGGCAGGGAAGAGGAGGAGGACGGGAGGGAAGAGGAGGAGGAGGCGGACGGAAGGGAAGTGGAGGAGGAGGACGGAAGTGAAGTGGAGGAGGAGGACGGGAGGGAAGAGGAGGAGGACGGGAGGGAAGTGGAGGATAAGGACGGGAGGGAAGAGGAGGACGTGAGGGAAGAGGAGGGGGAGGAAGAGGAGGAGGAGGACGGGAGGGAGGAGGAGGAGGAGGACGGGAGGGAGGAGGACCGGAGGGAAGAGGAGGAGGAGGACGGGAGGGAAGATGAGGAGGACGGGAGGGAAGAGGAGGAGGAGGAGGACGGGAGGGAGGAGGAGGACGGGAGGGAGGAGGAGGACGGGAGGGAAGAGGAGGAGGAGGACGGGAGGGAAGTGGAGGACGGGAGGGAGGAGGAGGCTTGCATGGAAGAGGAGGAGAAGGAGGACGGGAGGGAGGAGGAGGCGGACGGGAGGGAAGAGGAGGAGGAGGCGGATGGGAGAGGAGGTGGAGGCGGACGGGAGGGAAGAGGAGGTGGAGGCGGACGGGATTGAAGAGGAGGAGAAGGCGGACGGGAGGGAAGATGAGGAGGAGGGGAGGGAAGAGGAGGAGGAGGACGGGAGGGAAGAGGAGGAGGACGGGAGGGAAGAGGAGGGGAGGGAGGAGGAGGGACGGAGGGAGGAGGAGGAGGAGGATGGGAGGGAAGAGGAGGAGGAGGAGGAGGCGGACGGGAGAGGAGGTGGAGGCGGACGGGAGGGGAGAGGAGGTGGAGGCGGACGGGAGGGAAGATGAGGAGGAGGGTTGTGAGGAGGACGGGAGGGAAGAGGAGGCGGATGAGAGGAGGAGGATGGCAGGGAAGAGAGGGAGGAGGAGGCGGACGGAAGGGAAGTGAAGGAGGAGGACGGAAGGGAAGTGGAGGAGGAGGACGGGAGGGAAGAGGAGGAGGACGGGAGGGAAGTGGAGGAGAAGGACGGGAGGGAGGAGGTGGACGGGAGGGAAGAGGAGGAGGACGGGAGGGAAGAGGAGGAGGAGGAGGACGGGAGGGAGGAGGAGGAGGAGGAGGACGGGAGGGAGGACGGGAGGGAGGAGGACCGGAGGGAAGAGGAGGAGGAGGACAGGAGGACGGGAGGGAGGACGAGGACGGGGGAAAGAGGAGGACGAGAGGGAGGACGGGAGGGAAGAGGAGGAGGAGGACGGGAGGGAAGAGGAGGAGGAGGACGGGAGGGAAGTGGAGGACGGGAGGGAGGAGGAGGCTTGCATGGAAGAGGAGGAGAAGAAGGAGGAGGCGGACGGGAGGGAAGAGGAGGAGGAGGCGGACGGGAGAGGAGGTGGAGGCGGACGGGAGGGAAGAGGAGGTGGAGGCGGACGGGAGGGAAGAGAAGGAGGAGGAGGAGGACGGGAGGGAGGAGGAGGAGGAGGACGGGAGGGAGGAGGAGGAGGAGGACGGGAGGGAAGAGGAGGAGGAGGCGGACGGGAGAGGAGGTGGAGGCGGACGGAAGGGGAAAGGAGGTGGAGGCGGACGGGAGGGAAGAGGAGGTGGAGGCGGACGGGAGGGAAGATGAGGAGGAGGGGAGGGAGGAGGACGGGAGGGAAGTGGAGGAGGAGGATGGGAGGGAAGTGGAGGAGGAGGACGGGAGGGAAGTGGAGGAGGAAGACGGGAGGGAGGAGGAGGCGGATGAGAGGAGGAGGATGGCAGGGAAGAGGAGGAGGACGGGAGGGAAGAGGAGGAGGAGGAGGCGGACGGAAGGGAAGTGGAGGAGGAGGAGGACGGAAGGGAAGTGGAGGAGGAGGAGGACGGGAGGGAGGAGGAGGACGGGGAGGAGGAGGACGGGAGGGAAGTGGAGGATAAGGACGGGAGGGAGGAGGAGGAGGACGGGAGGGAAGAGGAGGACGTGAGGAAAGAGGAGGGAAGAGGAGGAGGAGGACGGGAGGGAGGAGGAGGAGGAGGAGGACGGGAGGGAGGAGGAGGAGGAGGACGGGAGGGAGGAGGACCGGAGGGAAGAGGAGGAGGAGGACGGGAGGAGGAGGAGGAGGACGGGAGGGAGGAGGAGGACGGGAGGGAGGAGGAGGAGGACGGGAGGGAAGAGGAGGAGGACGGGAGGGAAGAGGAGGAGGAGGAGGACGGGAGGGAGGAGGAGGAGGACGGGAGGGAGGACGGGAGGGAGGACCGGAGGGAAGAGGAGGAGGAGGACGGGAGGAGGAGGATGACGGGAGGAGGACGGGAGGGAGGAGGAGGACGGGAGGGAGGACGAGGACGGGGGAAAGAGGAGGACGAGAGGGAGGACGGGAGGGAAGAGGAGGAGGAGGACGGGAGGGAGGAGGAGGACGGGAGGGAAGAGGAGGAGGACGGGAGGGAAGAGGAGGAGGAGGACGGGAGGGAAGTGGAGGACGGGAGGGAGGAGGAGGCTTGCATGGAAGAGAAGGAGGACGGGAGGGAGGAGGAGGCGGACGGGAGGGAAGAGGAGGAGGAGGCGGACGGGAGAGGAGGTGGAGGCGGACGGGAGGGAAGAGGAGGTGGAGGCGGACGGGAGGGAAGAGGAGGAGAAGGCGGACGGGAGGGAAGATGAGGAGGAGGGGAGGGAAGAGGAGGACGGGAGGGAAGATGAGGAGGACGGGAGGGAAGAGGAGGAGGAGGAGGACGGGAGGGAGGAGGAGGACGGGAGGGAGGAGGAGGACGGGAGGGAAGAGGAGGAGGAGGACGGGAGGGAAGTGGAGGACGGGAGGGAGGAGGAGGCTTGCATGGAAGAGGAGGAGGAGGCGGACGGGAGAGGAGGTGGAGGCGGACAGAAGGGGAAAGGAGGTGGAGGCGGACGGGAGGGAAGAGGAGGTGGAGGCGGACGGGAGGGAAGATGAGGAGGAGGGGAGGGAGGAGGACGGGAGGGAAGTGGAGGAGGAGGATGGGAGGGAAGTGGATGAGGAGGACGGGAGGGAAGTGGAGGAGGAAGACGGGAGGGAGGAGGAGGCGGATGAGAGGAGGAGGATGGCAGGGAAGAGGAGGAGGACGGGAGGGAGGAGGAGGAGGCGGACGGAAGGGAAGTGGAGGAGGAGGAGGACGGAAGGGAAGTGGAAGAGGAGGAGGACGGGAGGGAGGAGGAGGACGGGAGGGAAGAGGAGGAGGACGGGAGGGAAGTGGAGGATAAGGACGGGAGGGAGGAGGAGGAGGACGGGAGGGAAGAGGAGGACGTGAGGAAAGAGGAGGGAAGAGGAGGAGGAGGACGGGAGGGAGGAGGAGGAGGAGGAGGACGGGAGGGAGGAGGAGGAGGACGGGAGGGAGGAGGACCGGAGGGAAGAGGAGGAGGAGGACGGGAGGAGGAGGAGGAGGACGGGAGGGAGGAGGAGGACGGGAGGGAGGAGGAGGAGGACGGGAGGGAAGAGGAGGAGGACGGGAGGGAAGAGGAGGAGGAGGAGGACGGGAGGGAGGAGGAGGAGGAGGACGGGAGGGAGGACGGGAGGGAGGAGGACCGGAGGGAAGAGGAGGAGGAGGACGGGAGGAGGAGGATGACGGGAGGAGGACGGGAGGGAGGACGAGGACTGGGGAAAGAGGAGGACGAGAGGGAGGACGGGAGGGAGGAGGAGGAGGAGGAGGAGGACGGGAGGGAGGAGGAGGACGGGAGGGAAGAGGAGGAGGACGGGAGGGAAGAGGAGGAGGAGGACGGGAGGGAAGTGGAGGACGGGAGGGAGGAGGAGGCTTGCATGGAAGAGAAGGAGGACGGGAGGGAGGAGGAGGCGGACGGGAGGGAAGAGGAGGAGGAGGCGGACGGGAGAGGAGGTGGAGGCGGACGGGAGGGAAGAGGAGGTGGAGGCGGACAGGAGGGAAGAGGAGGAGAAGGCGGACGGGAGGGAAGATGAGGAGGAGGGGAGGGAAGAGGAGGACGGGAGGGAAGAGGAGGAGGAGGACGGGGGGGAAGAGGACGGGAGGGAGGAGGAGGGACGGAAGAGGAGGAGGAGGAGTACGGGAGGGAAGAAGAAGAGGAGGAGGGAGGGAAGAGGAGGAGGACGGGAGGGAAGTGGAGGAGGAGAACGGGAAGGAAGTGGAGGAGGAGGGGAGGGAGGAGGACGGGAGGGAAGTGGAGGAGAAGGACGACGGGAGGGAAGTGGAGGAGGAGGAGGACGGGAGGGAAGAGGAGGAGGAGGACGGGAGGGAAGGGGAGGGAGGAGGAGGAGGACGGGAGGGAAGTGGAGGAGAAGGAGGACGGGAGGGAAGAGAAGGAGGAGGAGGACGGGAGGGAAGAGAAGGAGGAGGAGGAGGACGGGAGGGAGGAGGAGGACGGGAGGGAAGAGGAGGAGGAGGAGGAGGAGGCGGACGGGAGAGGAGGTGGAGGCGGACGGGAGGGGAAAGGAGGTGGAGGCGGACGGGAGGGAAGAGGAGGTGGAGGCGGACGGGAGGGAAGATGAGGAGGAGGGGAGGGAGGAGGACGGGAGGGAAGAGGAGGAGGAGGACGGGAGGGAAGAGGAAGAGGACGGGAGGGAGGAGGAGGACGGGAGGGAAGAGGAGGAGGAGGATGGGAGGGAGGAGGAGGAGGAGGAGGAGGACGGGAGGGAAGAGGAGGAGGAGGACGGGGGGGAAGAGGACGGGAGGGAGGAGGAGGGACGGAAGAGGTGGAGGAGGACGGGAGGGAAGAAGAAGAAGAGGAGGAGGACGGGAGGGAAGTGGAGGAGGAGGACGGGAGGGAAGTGGAGGAGGAGGAGGGGAGGGAGGAGGAGGAGGACGGGAGGGAAGTGGAGGAGATGGAGGACGGGAGGGAAGAGGAGGAAGAGGACGGGAAGGAGGAGGAGGACGGGAGGGAAGAGGAGGAGGAGGACGGGAGGGAGGAGGAGGACGGGGGGAAGAGGATGGGAGGGAGGAGGAGGGACGGGAGAGGTGGAGGAGGACGGGAGGGAAGAAGAAGAAGAGGAGGAGGACGGGAGGAGGAGGGGAGGGAGGAGGAGGAGGACGGGAGGGAAGTGGAGGAGATGGAGGACGGGAGGGAAGTGGAGGAGGAGGACGGAAGGGAAGTGGAGGAGAAGGAGGACGGGAAGGAAGTGGAGGAGGAGGGGAGGACGGGAGGGAAGTGGAGGAGAAGGAGGACGGGAGGGAAGTGGAGGAGGAGGAGGACGGGAGGGAAGAGGAGGACGGGAGGGAAGGGGAGGGAGGAGGACGGGAGGGAAGGGGAGGGAGGAGGAGGAGGAGGACGGGAGGGAAGTGGAGGAGGAGGAGGACGGGAGGGAAGTGGAGGAGAAGGAGGACGGGAGGGAAGAGAAGGAGGAGGAGGAGGAGGACGGGAGGGAGGAGGAGGATGGGAGGGAAGAGGAGGAGGAGGAGGAGGCGGACGGAAGAGGAGGTGGAGGCGGACGGGAGGGGAGAGGAGGTGGAGGCGGACGGGAGGGAAGATGAGGAGGAGGGTAGGGAGGAGGACGGGAGGGAAGAGGAGGCGGATGAGAGGAGGAGGATGGCAGGGAAGAGAGGGAGGAGGAGGCGGACGGAAGGGAAGTGGAGGAGGAGGACGGAAGGGAAGTGGAGGAGGAGGAGGGGAGGGAGGAGGAGGACGGGAGGGAAGTGGAGGAGAAGGACGGGAGGGAGGAGGAGGAGGACGGGAGGGAAGAGGAGGAGGACGGGAGGGAAGAGGAGGAGGAGGAGGACGGGAGGGAGGAGGACCGGAGGGAAGAGGAGGAGGAGGACGGGAGGAGGAGGAGGACGGGAGGAGGACGGGAGGGAGGACGAGGACGGGGGAAGAGGAGGACGAGAGGGAGGACGGGAGGGAAGAGGAGGAGGAGGAGGAGGACGGGAGGGAGGAGGAGGACGGGAGGGAAGAGGAGGAGGACGGGAGGGAAGAGGAGGAGGAGGACGGGAGGGAAGTGGAGGACGGGAGGGAGGAGGAGGCTTGCATGGAAGAGGAGGAGAAGGAGGACGGGAGGGAGGAGGAGGCGGACGGGAGGGAAGAGGAGGAGGAGGCGGACGGGAGAGGAGGTGGAGGCGGACGGGAGGGAAGAGGAGGTGGAGGCGGACGGGAGGGAAGAGGAGGTGAAGGCGGACGGGAGGGAAGATGAGGAGGAGGGGAGGGAAGAGGAGGACGGGAGGGAAGAGGAGGAGGAGAACGGGGGGGAAGAGGACGGGAGGGAGGAGGAGGAGGAGAACGGGGGGGAAGAGGACGGGAGGGAGGAGGAGGGACGGAAGAGGAGGAGGAGGAGTACAGGAGGGAGGGAAGAGGAGGACGGGAGGGAAGAGGAGGAGGAGAACGGGGGGGGGAAGAGGACGGGAGGGAGGAGGAGGGACGGAAGAGGAGGAGGAGGAGTACAGGAGGGAGGGAAGAGGAGGAGGACGGGAGGGAAGTGGAGGAGGAGGACGGGAAGGAAGTGGAGGAGGAGGGGAGGGAGGGGGACGGGAGGGAAGTGGAGGAGAAGGAGGACGGGAGGGAAGTGGAGGAGGAGGAGGACGGGAGGGAAGGGGAGGGAGGAGGAGGAGGACTGGAGGGAAGTGGAGGAGGAGGAGGACAGGAGGGAAGTGGAGGAGAAGGAGGACGGGAGGGAAGAGAAGGAGGAGGAGGACGGGAGGGAGGAGGAGGAGGAGGACGGGAGGGAAGAGGAGGAGGAGGAGGAGGAGGCGGACGGGAGAGGAGGTGGAGGCGGACGGGAGGGGAAAGGAGGTGGAGGCGGACGGGAGGGAAGAGGAGGTGGAGGCGGACGGGAGGGAAGATGAGGAGGAGGAGGGGAGGGAGGAGGACGGGAGGGAAGAGGAGGAGGAGGACGGGAGGGAAGAGGAAGAGGACGGGAGGGAGGAGGAAGACGGGAGGGAAGAGGAGGAGGAGGATGGGAGGGAAGAGGAGGAGGAGGAGGAGGAGGACGGGAGGGAAGAGGAGGAGGAGGACGGGGGGGACGAGGACGGGAGGGAGGAGGAGGGACGGAAGAGGTGGAGGAGGACGGGAGGGAAGAAGAAGAAGAGGAGGAGGACGGGAGGGAAGTGGAGGAGGAGGACGGGAGGGAAGTGGAGGAGGAGGAGGGGAGGGAGGAGGAGGAGGACGGGAGGGAAGTGGAGGAGATGGAGGACGGGAGGGAAGAGGAGGAAGAGGAAGGAGGAGGAGGACGGGAGGGAAGAGGAGGAGGAGGACGGGAGGGAGTAGGAGGACGGGGGGAAGAGGATGGGAGGGAGGAGGAGGGACGGAAGAGGTGGAGGAGGACGGGAGGGAAGAAGAAGAAGAGGAGGAGGAGGGGAGGGAGGAGGAGGAGGACGGGAGGGAAGTGGAGGAGAAGGAGGACGCGAGGGAAGTGGAGGAGGAGGACGGAAGGGAAGTGGAGGAGAAGGAGGACGGGAGGGAAGTGGAGGAGGACGGGAGGGAAGTGGAGGAGGAGGACGGGAGGGAAGTGGAGGAGGAGGACGGGAGGGAAGAGGAGGACGGGAGGAGGAGTAGGACGGGAGGGAGGCAGACGGGAGGGAAGTGGAGGAGGAGGAGGCGGAAGGGAGGGAAGAGGAGGACGGAAGTGGAGGAGGAGGAGGCGGAAGGGAGGGAAGAGGAGGACGGGAGGGAGGAGGAGAACGGGATGGAAGAGGAGGACGGGAGGGAGAAGGAGGACGGAAGGGAAGAGGAGGACGGGAGGGAAGAGGAGGACGGGAGGGAGGAGGAGGACGGGAGGGAAGAGGAGGAGGAGGACGGGAGGGAAGTGGAGGACGGGAGGGAGGAGGAGGAGGAGGACGGGAGGGAGGAGGACCGGAGGGAAGAGGAGGAGGAGGACGGGAGGAGGAGGAGGACGGGAGGGAAGATGAGGAGGACGGGAGGGAAGAGGAGGAGGAGGAGGACGGGAGGGAGGGAGGAGGAGGACGGGAGGGAAGAGGAGGAGGACGGAAGAGGAGGAGGAGGAGTACGGGAGGGAAGAAGAAGAGGAGGAGGGAGGGAAGAGGAGGAGGACGGGAGGGAAGTGGAGGAGGAAAACGGGAAGGAAGTAGAGGAGGAGGGGAGGGAGGAGGACGGGAGGGAAGTGGAGGAGAAGGACGACGGGAGGGAAGTGGAGGAGGAGGAGGACGGGAGGGAAGAGGAGGAGGAGGACGGGAGGGAAGTGGAGGGAGGAGGAGGAGGACGGGAGGGAAGAGAGGGACGGGAGGGAAGTGGAGGAGAAGGAGGACGGGAGGGAAGAGAAGGAGGAGGAGGACGGGAGGGAAGAGAAGGAGGAGGAGGAGGACGGGAGGGAGGAGGAGGAGGAGGACGGGAGGGAAGAGGAGGAGGAGGAGGAGGAGGCGGACGGGAGAGGAGGTGGAGGCGGACGGGAGGGGAAAGGAGGTGGAGGCGGACGGGAGGGAAGAGGAGGTGGAGGCGGACGGGAGGGAAGATGAGGAGGAGGGGAGGGAGGAGGACGGGAGGGAAGAGGAGGAGGAGGACGGGAGGGAAGAGGAAGAGGACGGGAGGGAGGAGGAGGACGGGAGGGAAGAGGAGGAGGAGGATGGGAGGGAAGAGGAGGAGGAGGAGGAGGAGGACGGGAGGGAAGAGGAGGAGGAGGACGGGGGGGAAGAGGACGGGAGGGAGGAGGAGGGACGGAAGAGGTGGAGGAGGACGGGAGGGAAGAAGAAGAAGAGGAGGAGGACGGGAGGGAAGTGGAGGAGGAGGACGGGAGGGAAGTGGAGGAGGAGGACGGGAGGGAAGTGGAGGAGGAGGAGGGGAGGGAGGAGGAGGAGGACGGGAGGGAAGTGGAGGAGATGGAGGACGGGAGGGAAGAGGAGGAAGAGGACGGGAAGGAGGAGGAGGACGGGAGGGAAGAGGAGGAGGAGGACGGGAGGGAGGAGGAGGACGGGGGGAAGAGGATGGGAGGGAGGAGGAGGGACGGAAGAGGTGGAGGAGGACGGGAGGGAAGAAGAAGAAGAGGAGGAGGACGGGAGGAGGAGGGGAGGGAGGAGGAGGAGGACGGGAGGGAAGTGGAGGAGATGGAGGACGGGAGGGAAGTGGAGGAGGAGGACGGAAGGGAAGTGGAGGAGAAGGAGGACGGGAAGGAAGTGGAGGAGGAGGGGAGGACGGGAGGGAAGTGGAGGAGAAGGAGGACGGGAGGGAAGAGAAGGAGGAGGAGGACGGGAGGGAGGAGGAGGAGGAGGATGGGAGGGAAGAGGAGGAGGAGGAGGAGGCGGACGGAAGAGGAGGTGGAGGCGGACGGGAGGGGAGAGGAGGTGGAGGCGGACGGGAGGGAAGATGAGGAGGAGGGTAGGGAGGAGGACGGGAGGGAAGAGGAGGCGGATGAGAGGAGGAGGATGGCAGGGAAGAGAGGGAGGAGGAGGCGGACGGAAGGGAAGTGGAGGAGGAGGACGGAAGGGAAGTGGAGGAGGAGGATGGGAGGGAGGAGGAGGACGGGAGGGAAGTGGAGGAGAAGGACGGGAGGGAGGAGGAGGAGGACGGGAGGGAAGAGGAGGAGGACGGGAGGGAAGAGGAGGAGGAGGAGGACGGGAGGGAGGAGGAGGAGGAGGACGGGAGGGAGGAGGACCGGAGGGAAGAGGAGGAGGAGGACGGGAGGAGGAGGAGGACGGGAGGAGGACGGGAGGGAGGACGAGGACGGGGGAAAGAGGAGGACGAGAGGGAGGACGGGAGGGAAGAGGAGGAGGAGGAGGAGGAGGACGGGAGGGAGGAGGAGGACGGGAGGGAAGAGGAGGAGGACGGGAGGGAAGAGGAGGAGGAGGACGGGAGGGAAGTGGAGGACGGGAGGGAGGAGGAGGCTTGCATGGAAGAGGAGGAGAAGGAGGACGGGAGGGAGGAGGAGGCGGACGGGAGGGAAGAGGAGGAGGAGGCGGACGGGAGAGGAGGTGGAGGCGGACGGGAGGGAAGAGGAGGTGGAGGCGGACGGGAGGGAAGAGGAGGTGAAGGCGGACGGGAGGGAAGATGAGGAGGAGGGGAGGGAAGAGGAGGACGGGAGGGAAGAGGAGGAGGAGAACGGGGGGGGGAGAGGACGGGAGGGAGGAGGAGGGACGGAAGAGGAGGAGGAGGAGTACAGGAGGGAGGGAAGAGGAGGAGGACGGGAGGGAAGTGGAGGAGGAGGACGGGAAGGAAGTGGAGGAGGAGGGGAGGGAGGGGGACGGGAGGGAAGTGGAGGAGAAGGAGGACGGGAGGGAAGTGGAGGAGGACGGGAGGGAAGGGGAGGGAGGAGGAGGAGGACTGGAGGGAAGTGGAGGAGGAGGAGGACAGGAGGGAAGTGGAGGAGAAGGAGGACGGGAGGGAAGAGAAGGAGGAGGAGGACGGGAGGGAAGAGGAGGAGGAGGAGGACGGGAGGGAGGAGGAGGAGGAGGACGGGAGGGAAGAGGAGGAGGAGGAGGAGGAGGCGGACGGGAGAGGAGGTGGAGGCGGACGGGAGGGGAAAGGAGGTGGAGGCGGACGGGAGGGAAGAGGAGGATGAGGCGGACGGGAGGGAAGATGAGGAGGAGGAGGGGAGGGAGGAGGACGGGAGGGAAGAGGAGGAGGAGGACGGGAGGGAAGAGGAAGAGGACGGGAGGGAGGAGGAAGACGGGAGGGAAGAGGAGGAGGAGGATGGGAGGGAAGAGGAGGAGGAGGAGGAGGAGGACGGGAGGGAAGAGGAGGAGGAGGACGGGGGGGAAGAGGACGGGAGGGAGGAGGAGGGACGGAAGAGGTGGAGGAGGACGGGAGGGAAGAAGAAGAGGAGGAGGAGGACGGGAGGGAAGTGGAGGAGGAGGACGGGAGGGAAGTGGAGGAGGAGGAGGGGAGGGAGGAGGAGGAGGACGGGAGGGAAGTGGAGGAGATGGAGGACGGGAGGGAAGAGGAGGAAGAGGACGGGAAGGAGGAGGAGGACGGGAGGGAAGAGGAGGAGGAGGACGGGAGGGAGTAGGAGGACGGGGGGAAGAGGATGGGAGGGAGGAGGAGGGACGGAAGAGGTGGAGGAGGACGGGAGGGAAGAAGAAGAAGAGGAGGAGGAGGGGAGGGAGGAGGAGGAGGACGGGAGGGAAGTGGAGGAGAAGGAGGACGGGAGGGAAGTGGAGGAGGAGGACGGAAGGGAAGTGGAGGAGAAGGAGGACGGGAGGGAAGTGGAGGAGGACGTGAGGGAAGTGGAGGAGGAGGACGGGAGGGAAGTGGAGGAGGAGGACGGGAGGGAAGAGGAGGACGGGAGGAGGAGTAGGACGGGAGGGAGGCAGACGGGAGGGAAGTGGAGGAGGAGGAGGCGGAAGGGAGGGAAGAGGAGGACGGAAGTGGAGGAGGAGGAGGCGGAAGGGAGGGAAGAGGAGGACGGGAGGGAGGAGGAGAACGGGATGGAAGAGGAGGACGGGAGGGAGAAGGAGGACGGAAGGGAAGAGGAGGACGGGAGGGAAGAGGAGGACGGGAGGGAGGAGGAGGACGGGAGGGAAGAGGAGGAGGAGGACGGGAGGGAAGTGGAGGACGGGAGGGAGGAGGAGGAGGAGGACGGGAGGGAGGAGGACCGGAGGGAAGAGGAGGAGGAGGACGGGAGGAGGAGGAGGACGGGAGGGAAGATGAGGAGGACGGGAGGGAAGAGGAGGAGGAGGAGGAGGACGGGAGGGAGGGAGGAGGAGGACGGGAGGGAAGAGGAGGAGGACGGGAGGGAAGAGGAGGAGGAGGACGGGAGGGAAGTGGAGGACGGGAGGGAGGAGGAGGCTTGCATGGAAGAGGAGGAGAAGGAGGACGGGAGGGAGGAGGAGGCGGACGGGAGGGAAGAGGAGGAGGAGGCGGACGGGAGAGGAGGTGGAGGCGGACGGGAGGGAAGAGGAGGTGGAGGCGGACGGGAGGGAAGAGGAGGAGAAGGCGGACGGGAGGGAAGATGAGGAGGACGGGAGGGAAGAGGAGGAGGAGGACGGGGAGGAGGAGGAGGACGGGAGGGAAGAGGAGGAAGAGGACGGGAGGGAGGAGGAGGGACGGAGGAGGAGGAGGACGGGAGGGAAGAAGAAGAGGAGGAGGGAGGGAGGGAAGAGGAGGAGGACGGGAGGGGAGGGAAGTGGAGGAGGAGGACGGGAAGGAAGTGGAGGAGGAGGGGAGGACGGGAGGGAAGTGGAGGAGAAGGAGGACGGGAGGGAAGTGGAGGAGGAGGAGGACGGGAGGGAAGAGAAGGAGGAGGAGGAGGACGGGAGGGAAGGGGAGGGAGGAGGAGGAGGACGGGAGGGAAGGGGAGGGAGGAGGAGGAGGACGGGAGGGAAGTGGAGGAGGAGGAGGACGGGAGGGAAGTGGAGGAGAAGGAGGACGGGAGGGAAGAGAAGGAGGAGGAGGACGGGAGGGAAGAGTAGGAGGAGGAGGAGGACGGGAGGGAGGAGGAGGATGGGAGGGAAGAGGAGGAGGCGGACGGGAGAGGAGGTGGAGGCGGACGGGAGGGGAGAGGAGGTGGAGGCGGACGGGAGGGAAGATGAGGAGGAGTGTAGGGAGGAGGACGGGAGGGAAGAGGAGGCGGATGAGAGGAGGAGGATGGCAGGGAAGAGAGGGAGGAGGAGGCGGACGGAAGGGAAGTGGAGGAGGAGGACGGAAGGGAAGTGGAGGAGGAGGACGGGAGGGAGGAGGAGGACGGGAGGGAAGTGGAGGAGAAGGACGGGAGGGAAGAGGAGGAGGAGGAGGACGGGAGGGAGGAGGAGGAGGAGGACGGGAGGGAGGAGGACCGGAGGGAAGAGGAGGAGGAGGACGGGAGGAGGAGGAGGACGGGAGGGAGGACGAGGACGGGGGAAAGAGGAGGACGAGAGGGAGGACGGGAGGGAAGAGGAGGAGGACGGGAGGGAAGAGGAGGAGGACGGGAGGGAAGAGGAGGAGGACGGGAGGGAAGAGGAGGAGGAGGACGGGAGGGAAGTGGAGGACAGGAGGGAGGAGGAGGCTTGCATGGAAGAGGAGGAGAAGGAGGACGGGAGGGAGGAGGAGGAGGTGGAGGCGGACGGGAGGGAAGAGGAGGTGGAGGCGGACGGGAGGGAAGAGGAGGAGAAGGCGGACGGGAGGGAAGATGAGGAGGAGGGGAGGGAAGAGGAGGACGGGAGGGAAGAGGAGGAGGAGGACGGGGGGGAAGAGGACGGGAGGGAGGAGGAGGGACGGAAGAGGAGGAGGAGGAGTACGGGAGGGAAGAAGAAGAGGAGGAGGGAGGGAAGAGGAGGAGGACGGGAGGGAAGTGGAGGAGGAGGACGGGAAGGAAGTGGAGGAGGAGGGGAGGGAGGAGGACGGGAGGGAAGTGGAGGAGAAGGAGGACGGGAGGGAAGTGGAGGAGGAGGAGGACGGGAGGGAAGAGGAGGAGGAGGACGGGAGGGAAGGGGAGGGAGGAGGAGGAGGACTGGAGGGAAGTGGAGGAGGAGGAGGACGGGAGGGAAGTGGAGGAGAAGGAGGACGGGAGGGAAGATGAGGAGGAGGGGAGGGAAGAGGAGGACGGGAGGGAAGAGGAGGAGGAGGACGGGAGGGAAGAGGAGGAGGAGGACGGGGGGGAAGAGGACGGGAGGGAGGAGGAGGGACGGAAGAGGAGGAGGAGGAGTACGGGAGGGAAGAAGAAGAGGAGGAGGGAGGGAAGAGGAGGAGGACGGGAGGGAAGTGGAGGAGGAGGACGGGAAGGAAGTGGAGGAGGAGGGGAGGGAGGAGGACGGGAGGGAAGTGGAGGAGAAGGAGGACGGGAGGGAAGTGGAGGAGGAGGAGGACGGGAGGGAAGAGGAGGAGGAGGACGGGAGGGAAGGGGAGGGAGGAGGAGGAGGACTGGAGGGAAGTGGAGGACGGGAGGGAAGTGGAGGAGAAGGAGGACGGGAGGGAAGAGAAGGAGGAGGAGGACGGGAGGGAAGAGAAGGAGGAGGAGGAGGACGGGAGGGAGGAGGAGGAGGAGGACGGGAGGGAAGAGGAGGAGGAGGAGGAGGCGGACGGGAGAGGAGGTGGAGGCGGACGGGAGGGGAAAGGAGGTGGAGGCGGACGGGAGGGAAGAGGAGGTGGAGGCGGACGGGAGGGAAGATGAGGAGGAGGGGAGGGAGGAGGACGGGAGGGAGGAGGAGGACGGGAGGGAAGAGGAAGAGGACGGGAGGGAGGAGGAGGACGGGAGGGAAGAGGAGGAGGAGGACGGGGGGGAAGAGGACGGGAGGGAGGAGGAGGGACGGAAGAGGTGGAGGAGGACGGGAGGGAAGAAGAAGAAGAGGAGGAGGACGGGAGGGAAGTGGAGGAGGAGGACGGGAGGGAAGTGGAGGAGGAGGACGGGAGGGAAGTGGAGGAGGAGGAGGGGAGGGAGGAGGAGGAGGACGGGAGGGAAGTGGAGGAGATGGAGGACGGGAGGGAAGAGGAGGAAGAGGACGGGAGGGAGGAGGAGGACGGGAGGGAAGAGGAGGAGGAGGACGGGAGGGAGGAGGAGGACGGGGGGAAGAGGATGGGAGGGAGGAGGAGGGACGGAAGAGGTGGAGGAGGACGGGAGGGAAGAAGAAGAAGAGGAGGAGGACGGGAGGAGGAGGGGAGGGAGGAGGAGGAGGACGGGAGGGAAGTGGAGGAGATGGAGGACGGGAGGGAAGTGGAGGAGAAGGAGGACGGGAGGGAAGTGGAGGAGGAGGACGGAAGGGAAGTGGAGGAGAAGGAGGACGGGAGGGAAGTGGAGGAGGAGGACGGGAGGGAGGAGGAGGAGGGGAGGGAGGAGGAGGAGGACGGGAGGGAAGAGGAGGAGGAGGACGGGAGGGAAGAGGAGGAGGAGGAGGACGGGAGGGAGGAGGAGGAGGAGGAGGAGGAGGACGGGAGGGAAGAGGAGGAGGAGGAGGAGGACTGGAGGGAAGTGGAGGAGGAGGACGGAGGGAAGGAAAGAGGAGGACGGGAAGGAAGTGGAGGATGGGAGGGAAGAGGAGGAGGAGGACGGGAGGGAGGAGGAGGACGGGATGGAGCGGGAGGGAGGGAGGAGGAGGACGGGAGGGAGGAGGAGGACGGGAGGGAGGAGGAGGACGACGACGGGAGGGAAGAGGAGGAGGAGGACGGGAGGGAAGAGGACGGGAGGGAAGTGGAGGAGGAGGAGGACGTGAGGGAAGAGGAGGACGGGAGGAGGAGTAGGACGGGAGGGAGGCAGACGGGAGGGAAGTGGAGGATGAGGAGGCGGAAGGGAGGGAAGAGGAGGACGGAAGTGGAGGAGGAGGAGGCGGAAGGGAGGGAAGAGGAGGACGGGAGGGAGGAGGAGGACGGGATGGAAGAGGAGGACGGGAGGGAAGAGGAGGTCGGTAGGGAAGAGGAGGAGAGGAGGAGGACAGGAGGGAAGAGGAGGTGGAGGACAGGAGGGAAGTTTAGGAGGCGGACAGGAGGGAAGAGAAGGAGGAGGACGGGAGGGAAGGGGAGGGAGGGAGGAGGAGGAGGACGGGAGGGAAGTGGAGGAGAAGGAGGACGGGAGGGAAGAGAAGGAGGAGGAGGAGGACGGGAGGGAAGAGGAGGAGGGCGGGAGGGAGGAGGTGGAGGAGGAAGACAGGAGGGAAGAGGAGGAGGAGGACTGGAGGGAGGAGGAGGAC
The DNA here is from genome assembly GCF_045791955.1 of Oncorhynchus clarkii lewisi. Taxonomy (NCBI): domain Eukaryota; kingdom Metazoa; phylum Chordata; class Actinopteri; order Salmoniformes; family Salmonidae; genus Oncorhynchus; species Oncorhynchus clarkii. Next base: position 30,960 of record NW_027258633.1, on the reverse strand, counting down.
GGGAGGGAAGAGGAGGAGGACGGGAGGGAGGAGGAGGAAGACGGGAGGGAAGAGGAGGAGGAGGACTGGAGGGAAGAGGAGGAGGAGGACGGGAGGGAAGAGGAGGAGTAGTACGGGAGGGAAATGGAGGAGGCGGACGGGAGGAGGAGGTGGAGGACGGGAGGGAAGAGGAGGAGGAGGAGGACGGGAGGGAAGAGGCGGACGGGAGGGAGGAGGAGGACGGGAGGGAGGAGGAAGACGGGAGGGAAGAGGAGGAGGACAGGATGGAAGTGGAAGAGGAGGACGGGAGGAGGAGTAGGACGGGAGGGAGGCAGACGGGAGGGAAGTGGAGGAGGAGGAGGCGGAAGGGAGGGAAGAGGAGGACGGGAGGGAGGAGGAGGACGGGATGGAAGAGGAGGACGGGAGGGAGAAGGAGGACGGAAGGGAAGAGGAGGACTGGAGGGAGGAGGAGGACTGGAGGGAGGAGGAGGGAGGGAGGGAAGAGGAGGACGGGAGGGAAGAGGAGGAGGACGGGAGGGAGGAGGAGGACGGGAGGGAAGTGGAAGAGGAGGACGGGATGGAAGAGGAGGACGGGAGGGAAGTGGAGGAGGAGGACGGGATCGAGGAGGAGGAGGACGGGAGGGAAGAGGAGGTCGGTAGGGAAGAGGAGGAGGAGGAGGAGGACTGGAGGGAGGCAGACGGGAGGGAAGTGGAGGAGGAGGAGGCGGACGGGAGGGAGGCAGACGGGAGGGAAGTGGAGGAGGAGGAGGCGGACGGGAGGGAAGAGGAGGTTGGGAGGGAGGAGGAGGACGGGATGGAAGAGGAGGACGGGAGGGAGGAGGAGGACGGGAGGGAGGAGGAGGAGTAGGACGGGAGGGAGGCAGACGGGAGGGAAGTGGAGGAGGAGGAGGCGGACGGGAGGGAAGAGGAGGTTGGGAGGGAGGAGGAGGACGGGATGGAAGAGGAGGACGGGAGGGAGGAGGAGGACGGGAGGGAGGAGGAGGACGGGAGGAGGACGGGAGGGAGGAGGAGGACGGGAGGGAAGTGGAGGAGGACGGGAGGGAAGTGGAGGACGGGAGGGAGGAGGAGGACGGGAGGGAAGTGGAAGAGGAGGACGGGATGGAAGAGGAGGACGGGAGGGAAGAAGAGGAGGACGGGATGGAAGAGGAGGACGGGAGGGAAGAGGAGGAGGACGGGAGGGAAGAGGAGGAGGAGGACGGGAGGGAAGAGGAGGAGGACGGGAGGGAAGTGGAGGAGGAGGACGGGAGGGAGGAGGACGGGAGGGAAGTGGAGGAGGAGGAGGACGGGAGGGAGGAGGAGGACGGGAGGGAGGAGGAGGAGGAGGAGGACGGGAGGGAAATGGAGGAGGCGGACGGGAGGAGGAGGTGGAGGACGGGAGTGAAGTGGAGGAGGAGGACGGGAGCGAGGAGGAGGACGGGAGGGAAGAGGCGGACGGGAGGGAAGAGGAGGAGGACGGGATGGAGGAGAAGGACGGGAGGGAGGAGGAGGACGGGAGGGAAGAGGAGGACAGGAGGAGGAGGAGGAGGACGGGAGGGAGGAGGAGGAGTAGGACGGGAGGGAGGCAGACGAGAGGGAAGTGGAGGAGGAGGAGGCGGACGGGAGGGAAGAGGAGGTTGGGAGGGAGGAGGAGGACGGGATGGAAGAGGAGGACGGGAGGGAGGAGGAGGACGGGAGGGAGGACTGGAGGGAGGAGGAGGACGGGAGGGAAGAGGAGGACGGGAGGGAAGAGGAGGAGGACGGGAGGGAAGTGGAGGACGGGAGGGAGGAGGAGGACGGGAGGGAAGAGGAGGAGGATGGGAGGGAAGTGGAGGACGGGAGGGAGGAGGAGGACGGGAGGGAAGTGGAAGAGGAGGACGGGATGGAAGAGGAGGACGGGAGGGAAGTGGAGGAGGAGGACGGGATCGAGGAGGACGGGAGGGAAGAGGAGGTCGGGAGAGAGGAGGAGGAGTTGGACGGGAGGTGGAGGAGGAGGACGGGAGGGAGGAGGAGGAGGACTGGAGGAAGGAGGAGGACGGGAGGGAGGAGGAGGAGGACTGGAGGAAGGAGGAGGACGGGAGGAGGAGGAGGAGGGAGGGAAGAGGAGGCGGACGGGTGGGAGGTGGAGGAGGCGGACGGGAGGAGGAGAACTGGAGGGAAGAGGAGGAGGACGGGAGGGAAGTGGAGGACAGGAGGGAAGAGGAGGTGGAGGACGGGAGGGTAGTGGAGGAGGGGGACGGGAGGGAAGAGGAGGACGGGAGGAGGAGGAGGACGGGAGAAGGAGGAGGACGGGAGGGAAGTGGAGGAGGCGGGCGGGAGGAGGAGGACGGGAGGGAGGAGGAGGACGACGACGGGAGGCGGACGGGAGGGAAGTGGAGGAGGACGGGAGGGAGGAGGAGGAGGACGGGAGGGAGGAGGAGGACGGGAGGAGGAGGAGGACGGGAGGGAAGTGGAGGAGGCGGACGGGAGGAGGAGGAGGGAGGGAGGATGATGCGGACGGGAGGAGGACGGGAGGGAGGAGGAGGCGGACGGGAGGGAGGGAGGAGGAAGAGGAGGGAAGAGGAGGCGGACGGGAGGGGGGTGGAGGAGGCGGACGGGAGGAGGAGGAGAACGGGAGGGAAGAGGAGGAGGAGGATGGGAGGGAAGTGGAGGACAGGAGGGAAGAGGAGGTGGAGGACGGGAGGGAAGTGGAGGAGGCGGACGGGAGGGAAGAGGAGGACGGGAGGGAAGAGGAGGACGGGAGGAGGGAGGAGGAGGCGGACGGGAGAAGGAGGACGGGTGGGAGGAGGCGGCGGACGGGAGGGAAGAGGAGGAGGACGGGATAGAAGAGGAGGAGGAGGAGGACGGGAGGGAGGAGGAGGAGGAGGAGGACGGGAGGGAAGAGGAGGAGGAGGACGGGAGGGAAGAGGAGGAGGATGGGAGGGAAGTGGAGGAGGAGGACGGGAGGGAGGGAGGAGGAGGAGGACGGGAGGGAGGAGGAGGAGGACGGGAGGGAAGAGGAGGAGGAGGAAGAGGAGGAGGAGGAGGAGGACGGGAGAGAAGAAGAGGAGGAGGAGGAGGAGGTGGACGGGAGGGAAGTGGAGGAGGACGGGAGGGAAGTGGAGGAGGACGGGAGGGAGGAGGAGGAGGGAAGTGGAAGAGGAGGAGGAGGATGGGAGGGAATTGGAGGAGGACGTAATGGAAGAGGAGGAGGAGGACGGGAGGGAAGAGGAGGAGGAGGACAGGAGGGAGGAGGAGGAGGACGGGAGGGAAGAGGAGGACGGGAGGGAGGAGGAGTAGGAGGACGGAAGTGGAGGAGGAGGAGGACGGGAGGGAAGAGGAGGAGGAGGAGGACGGGAGGGAAGATGAGGAGGAGGAGGACGGGAGGGAAGTGGAGGAGGGGGAGGGAAGTGGAGGAGGAGGAGGAGGAGGACGGGAGGGAGGAGGAGGACGGGAGGGAGGGAAGAGGAGCCGGACGGGAGGTAAGAGGAGGAGGAGGAGGAGGAGGACGGGAGGGAAGAGGAGGAGGAGGACGGGAGGGAAGAGGAGGAGGAGGACGGGAGGGAAGAGGAGGAGGAGGACGGTAGGGAAATGGAGGAGGCGGACGGGAGGAGGAGGTGGAGGACTGGAGGGAAGTGGAGGAGGCGGACGGGATGGAAGTGGAGGAGGAGGAGGAGGACGGGAGGGAGGAGGCGGACGGGAGGGAGGAGGCGGACGTGAGGGACGAGGCGGAGGAGTAGGACGGGAGGGAGGAGGCGGAGTAGGACAGGAGGGAGGAGGAGGAGGACGGAGGGAGGAGGAGGAGGATGAGGACGGGAGGGAAGAGGAGGACGGGAGGGAAGAGGAGGAGGAGGACGGGAGGGAAGTGGAGGAGGCGGACGGGAGGAGGAGGAGGACGGGAGGGAAGAGGAGGACGGGAGGAGGAGGAGGACGGGAGGGAAGAGGAGGTGGAGGATGGGAGGGAAGTGGAGGAGGCGGACGGGAAGAGGAGGAGGACGGGAGGAGGGAGGAGGAGGCGGACGGGAGAAGAAGGAGGACGGGTGGGAGGAGGCGGCGGACGGGAGGCAAATGGAGGAGGCGGACGGGAGGGAAGAGGAGGAGGACGGGAGGGAAGTGGAGGAGGAGGACGGGAGGGAGGGAGGAGGAGGACGGGAGGGAAGTGGAGGAGGAGGAGGACGGGAGGGAGGAGGAGGAGGAGGACGGGAGGGAAGAGGAGGAGGACAGGAGGGAAGTGGAGGAGGAGGACGGGAGGGAGGGAGGAGGAGGATGGGAGGGAAGTGGAGGAGGACGGGAGGGAGGAGGAGGACGGGAGGGAAGAGGAGGAGGACGGGAGGGAAGAGGAGGACGGGAGGAGGAGGCGGGGGACGGGAGGGAAGTGGAGGAGGCGGACGGGAGGAGGAGGAGGACGACGACGGGAGGCGGACGGGAGGGAAGTGGAGGAGGACGGGAGGGAGGAGGAGGAGGAGTACGGGAGGGAAGTGGAGGAGGCGGACGGGAGGGAAGTGGAGGAGGAGGACGGGAGGGAAGTGGACGAGAATGACGGGAGGAGGAGGAGGGAGGGAGGATGATGCGGACGGGAGGAGGAGGAGGCGGACGGGAGGAAGAGGAGGGAAGAGGAGGCGGACGGGAGGAGGAGGAGGAGAACGGGAGGGAATAGAAGGAGGAGGAGGACGGGAGGGAAGAGGAGGAGGAGGACGGGAGGGAAGAGGAGGAGGAGGACGGGAGGGAAATGGAGGAGGCGGACGGGAGGAGGAGGTGGAGGACGGGAGGGAAGTGGAGGAGGCGGACGGGAGGGAAGTGGAGGAGGAGGACGGGAGGGAGGAGGCGGACGGGAGGGAGGAGGCTGACGGGAGGGAGGAGGCGGACGTGAGGGAAGAGGCGGAGGAGTAGGACGGGAGGGAGGAGGCGGAGTAGGACAGGAGGGAGGAGGAGGAGGACGGAGGGAAGTGGAGGAGGAGGAGGAGGACGGGAGGGAAGAGGAGGACGGGAGGGAAGAGGAGCCGGACGGGAGGGAAGTGGAGGAGGAGGACGGGAGGGAAGAGGAGGAGGAGCCGGACGGGATAGAAGAGGAGGAGGACGGGAGGGAAATGGAGGAGGCGGACGGGAGGGAAGTGGAGGAGGAGGACGGGAGGGAGGAGGAGGACGGGAGGGAGGAGGCGGACGGGAGGGAGGAGGCGGACGTGAGGGAAGAGGCGGAGGAGTAGGACGGGAGGGAGGAGGCAGAGTAGGACAGGAGGGAGGAGGGAGGAGGAGGACGGGAGGGAGGCAGACGGGAGGGAAGTGGAGGAGGAGGAGGAGGAGGCGGACGGGAGGGAGGAGGAGGACGGGATGGAAGAGGAGGACGGGAGGGAGGAGGAGGAGGACGGGAGGGAAGAGGAGGACGGGAGGGAAGAGGAGGAGGAGGACGGGAGGGAGGAGGAGGACGGGAGGGAGGAGGAGGACGGGAGGGAAGAGGAGGAGGACGGGAGGGAAGAGGAGGACGGGAGGAGGAGGCGGGGGACGGGAGGGAAGTGGAGGAGGCGGACGGGAGGAGGAGGAGGACGACGACGGGAGGCGGACGGGAGGGAAGTGGAGGAGGACGGGAGGGAGGAGGAGGAGGAGTACGGGAGGGAAGTGGAGGAGGCGGACGGGAGGGAAGTGGAGGAGGAGGACGGGAGGGAAGTGGACGAGGCGGACGGGAGGAGGAGGAGGGAGGGAGGATGATGCGGACGGGAGGAGGAGGAGGCGGACGGGAGGAAGAGGAGGGAAGAGGAGGCGGACGGGAGGAGGAGGAGGAGAACGGGAGGGAATAGAAGGAGGAGGAGGACGGGAGGGAAGAGGAGGAGGAGGACGGGAGGGAAGAGGAGGAGGAGGACGGGAGGGAAATGGAGGAGGCGGACGGGAGGAGGAGGTGGAGGACGGGAGGGAAGTGGAGGAGGCGGACGGGAGGGAAGTGGAGGAGGAGGACGGGAGGGAGGAGGCGGACGGGAGGGAGGAGGCTGACGGGAGGGAGGAGGCGGACGTGAGGGAAGAGGCGGAGGAGTAGGACGGGAGGGAGGAGGCGGAGTAGGACAGGAGGGAGGAGGAGGAGGACGGAGGGAAGTGGAGGAGGAGGAGGAGGACGGGAGGGAAGAGGAGGACGGGAGGGAAGAGGAGCCGGACGGGAGGGAAGAGGAGGAGGAGGACGGGAGGGAAGTGGAGGAGGAGGACGGGAGGGAAGAGGAGGAGGAGCCGGACGGGAGGGAAGAGGAGGAGGACGGGAGGGAAATGGAGGAGGCGGACGGGAGGGAAGTGGAGGAGGAGGACGGGAGGGAGGAGGAGGAGGACGGGAGGGAGGAGGCGGACGGGAGGGAGGAGGCGGACGTGAGGGAAGAGGCGGAGGAGTAGGACGGGAGGGAGGAGGCAGAGTAGGACAGGAGGGAGGAGGGAGGAGGAGGACGGGAGGGAGGCAGACGGGAGGGAAGTGGAGGAGGAGGAGGAGGAGGCGGACGGGAGGGAGGAGGAGGACGGGATGGAAGAGGAGGACGGGAGGGAGGAGGAGGAGGACGGGAGGGAAGAGGAGGACGGGAGGGAAGAGGAGGAGGAGGACGGGAGGGAGGAGGAGGACGGGAGGGAGGAGGAGGACGGGAGGGAAGAGGAGGAGGACGGGAGGGAAGAGGAGGACGGGAGGAGGAGGCGGGGGACGGGAGGGAAGTGGAGGAGGCGGACGGGAGGAGGAGGAGGACGACGACGGGAGGCGGACGGGAGGGAAGTGGAGGAGGACGGGAGGGAGGAGGAGGAGGAGTACGGGAGGGAAGTGGAGGAGGCGGACGGGAGGGAAGTGGAGGAGGAGGACGGGAGGGAAGTGGACGAGGCGGACGGGAGGAGGAGGAGGGAGGGAGGATGATGCGGACGGGAGGAGGAGGAGGCGGACGGGAGGAAGAGGAGGGAAGAGGAGGCGGACGGGAGGAGGAGGAGGAGAACGGGAGGGAATAGAAGGAGGAGGAGGACGGGAGGGAAGAGGAGGAGGAGGACGGGAGGGAAGAGGAGGAGGAGGACGGGAGGGAAATGGAGGAGGCGGACGGGAGGAGGAGGTGGAGGACGGGAGGGAAGTGGAGGAGGCGGACGGGAGGGAAGTGGAGGAGGAGGACGGGAGGGAGGAGGCGGACGGGAGGGAGGAGGCTGACGGGAGGGAGGAGGCGGACGTGAGGGAAGAGGCGGAGGAGTAGGACGGGAGGGAGGAGGCGGAGTAGGACAGGAGGGAGGAGGAGGAGGACGGAGGGAAGTGGAGGAGGAGGAGGAGGACGGGAGGGAAGAGGAGGACGGGAGGGAAGAGGAGCCGGACGGGAGGGAAGAGGAGGAGGAGGACGGGAGGGAAGTGGAGGAGGAGGACGGGAGGGAAGAGGAGGAGGAGCCGGACGGGAGGGAAGAGGAGGAGGACGGGAGGGAAATGGAGGAGGCGGACGGGAGGGAAGTGGAGGAGGAGGACGGGAGGGAGGAGGAGGAGGACGGGAGGGAGGAGGCGGACGGGAGGGAGGAGGCGGACGTGAGGGAAGAGGCGGAGGAGTAGGACGGGAGGGAGGAGGCAGAGTAGGACAGGAGGGAGGAGGGAGGAGGAGGACGGGAGGGAGGCAGACGGGAGGGAAGTGGAGGAGGAGGAGGAGGAGGCGGACGGGAGGGAGGAGGAGGACGGGATGGAAGAGGAGGACGGGAGGGAGGAGGAGGAGGACGGGAGGGAAGAGGAGGACGGGAGGGAAGAGGAGGAGGAGGACGGGAGGGAGGAGGAGGACGGGAGGGAGGAGGAGGACGGGAGGGAAGAGGAGGAGGACGGGAGGGAAGAGGAGGACGGGAGGAGGAGGCGGGGGACGGGAGGGAAGTGGAGGAGGCGGACGGGAGGAGGAGGAGGACGACGACGGGAGGCGGACGGGAGGGAAGTGGAGGAGGACGGGAGGGAGGAGGAGGACGGGAGGGAGGCGGTGTCGGGGAGGGAAGTGGAGGAGGCGGACGGGAGGGAAGTGGAGGAGGAGGACGGGAGGGAAGTGGACGAGGCGGACGGGAGGAGAAGGAGGGAGGGAGGATGATGCGGACGGGAGGAGGAGGAGGCGGACGGGAGGAAGAGGAGGGAAGAGGAGGCGGACGGGAGGAGGAGGAGGAGAACGGGAGGGAATAGAAGGAGGAGGAGGACAGGAGGGAAGTGGAGGACAGGAGGGAAGAGGAGGTGGAGGACGGGAGGGAAGTGGAGGAGGCGGACGGGAGGAGGAGGACGGGAGGGAAGAGGAGGACGGGAGGAGGACGGGAGGGAAGTGGAGGACAGGAGGGAAGAGGAGGTGGAGGATGGGAGGGAAGTGGAGGAGGCGGACGGGAGGAGGAGGAGGAGGGAGGGAAGAGGAGGACGGGAGGAGGAGGCGGACGGGAGAAGAAGGAGGACGGGTGGGAGGAGGCGGCGGACGGGAGGCAAGTGGAGGAGGCGGACGGGAGGAGGAGGAGGAGGACGGGAGGCGGACGGGAGGAGGAGGCGGATGGGAGGGAAGTGGAGGAGGCGGACGGGAGGAGGAGGAGGACGGGAGGGAGGAGGAGGACGACGACGGGAGGCGGACGGGAGGGAAGTGGAGGAGGACGGGAGGGAGGAGGAGGACGGGAGGGAGGAGGAGTACGGGAGGGAAGTGGAGGAGGCGGACGGGAGGGAAGTGGAGGAGGAGGACGGGAGGGAAGTGGACGAGGCGGACGGGAGGAGAAGGAGGGAGGGAGGATGATGCGGACGGGAGGAGGAGGAGGCGGACGGGAGGAAGAGGAGGGAAGAGGAGGCGGACGGGAGGAGGAGGAGGAGAACGGGAGGGAATAGAAGGAGGAGGAGGACAGGAGGGAAGTGGAGGACAGGAGGGAAGAGGAGGTGGAGGACGGGAGGGAAGTGGAGGAGGCGGACGGGAGGAGGAGGACGGGAGGGAAGAGGAGGACGGGAGGAGGACGGGAGGGAAGTGGAGGACAGGAGGGAAGAGGAGGTGGAGGATGGGAGGGAAGTGGAGGAGGCGGACGGGAGGAGGAGGAGGAGGGAGGGAAGAGGAGGACGGGAGGAGGAGGCGGACGGGAGAAGAAGGAGGACGGGTGGGAGGAGGCGGCGGACGGGAGGCAAGTGGAGGAGGCGGACGGGAGGAGGAGGAGGAGGACGGGAGGCGGACGGGAGGAGGAGGCGGATGGGAGGGAAGTGGAGGAGGAGGAGGGAGGAGGAGGCGGACGGGAGGGAAGTGGAGGAGGCGGACGGGAGGAGGAGGAGGACGGGAGGGAGGAGGAGGACGACGACGGGAGGCGGACGGGAGGAAAGTGGAGGAGGCGGACTTGAGGAGGACGGGAGTGAGGAGGAGGAGGAGGACGGGAGGGAAGTGGAGGAGGCGGACGGGAGGAGGAGGAGGACGGGAGGGAGGAGGAGGACGACGACGGGAGGCGGACGGGAGGAAAGTGGAGGAGGCGGACTTGAGGAGGACGGGAGTGAGGAGGAGGAGGACGGGAGGGAAGTGGAGGAGGCGGACGGGAGGAGGAGGAGGACGGGAGGGAGGAGGAGGACGACGACGGGAGGCGGACGGGAGGAAAGTGGAGGAGGCGGACTTGAGTAGGAGGAGGGAGGGAGGAGGAGGCGGACGGGAAGAGGAGGAGGGAGGGAGGCGGACAAGAGGAGGAGGCGGACGGGAGGAGGAGGAGGCGGACGGGAGGAGGAGGAGGAGGAGGACGGGAGGGAGGAGGAGGAGGACGGGAGGGAAGATTTTTTTTTTATTTTATTTTACCTTTATTTAACCAGGCAAGTCAGTTAAGAACAAATTCTTATTTTCAATGACGGCCTGGGAACAGTGGGTTAACTGCCTGTTCAGGGGCAGAACGACAGATTTGTACCTTGTCAGCTCGGGGGTTTGAACTCGCAACCTTCCGGTTACTAGTCCAACGCTCTAACCACTAGGCTACCCTGCCGCCCCAAGATGGGATAGGAGAAGAGGATGGGAGAAGAGGACAGGAGGGATGAGGAGGGGATCGGTGGTGGTGATGGGTGGTGGTGGTGGTGATGGGTGATGGGTGATGGGTGGTGGTGATGGGTGGTGGTGATGGGTGGTGGTGTTGGGTGGTGGTGATGGGTGATGGTGGTGGTGATGGGTGATGGGTGGTGGTGATGGGTGATGGTGATGGGTGGTGGTGATGGGTGATGGTGGTGGTGATGGGTGGTGGTGATGGGTGGTGGTGATGGGTGGTGGTGATGGGTGGTGGTGATGGGTGATGGTGATGGGTGGTGGTGATGGGTGGTGTGATGGGTGATGGTGATGGGTGGTGGTGATGGGTGATGGTGATGGGTGGTGGTGATGGGTGATGGTGATGGGTGGTGGTGATGGGTGATGGTGATGGGTGGTGGTGATGGGTGATGGTGATGGGTGGTGGTGATGGGTGGTGGTGATGGGTGATGGTGATGGGTGGTGGTGATGGGTGGTGGTGATGGGTGATGGTGATGGGTGGTGGTGATGGGTGGTGGTGATGGGTGATGGTGATGGGTGGTGGTGATGGGTGGTGGTGATGGGTGGTGGTGATGGGTGATGGTGATGGGTGATGGTGATGGGTGGTGGTGATGGGTGGTGGTGATGGGTGATGGTGATGGGTGGTGGTGATGGGTGGTGGTGATGGGTGATGGTGATGGGTGGTGTGATGGGTGGTGGTGATGGGTGGTGGTGATGGGTGGTGGTGTAGGGTGGTGGTGATGGGTGGTGGTGTTGGTTGCAGCCTGATGCTTTGAACGCTTTACATGATCCTTCTCTCTTTACCTTTTTATTTGCGGTCTGAACACTTTTAGGCAGGCTACTCCTTTTTGTTGCTAGAACAGAAATGTATAATATTTTCTCTTCAGACTAAGTAGAGTGATCACTGGCTGGCTGAATGATGCCTTCTCAGAGCAGAGAGGAAAATACAGGCTTTACATGGGCTACAGTAGAGACTGAGAACAGCTGAGAGGACTGTGACTAAATGATTGACTAAATGTGTATGTACTTCAAAGCCCATCTCTATACAGACAGCAGCATCCTCCAGAAGTCGTTCAGAGAACCGAGAGGAGGAAGCGGTTTAACTTGCAGTAGGAAGGCATCGCTGGAGGCCCGAGACACTTAATCAGATAATGCCTTCTCAGGAGCAGAGATTAGGTGTTTTCTCTCCTCTTTACAGACCTCTAACCTAACTGCACATATATAGTACAGTGCCATAGTGAAACTCAAATTATTATTTTTTAGCCTTAAAATTGAATAGGGATTTTACCTACAGCTCTACACAGCCTACTCCATACTTTCAAACTGAAAGAGAATAATTCACAAAGACTGCGGCTTTGTCCTAAATGGCACCCTATGACAGCATAATGTTCTGCGTCGTCTCATTGGAGGAGACCAAAAGGATGGAGACCAAAGACCGATGGCATAATGTTCTGCGTCGTCTCATTGGAGGAGACCAAAAGGATGGAGACCAAAGACCGATGGCATAATGTTCTGCGTCGTCTCATTGGAGGAGACCAAAAGGATGGAGACCGAAGACAGACAGCATAATGTTCTCTGAGTCGTCTCATTGGGATGGAGACCAAAGACAGACAGCATAATGTTCTCTGAGTCGTCTCATTGGGATGGAGACCAAAGACAGACAGTATAATGTTCTGAGTCGTGTCATTGGGATGGAGACCAAAGACAGACAGCATAATGTTCATAGTCGTGTCATTGGGATGGAGACCAAAGACAGACAGTATAATGTTCTGAGTCGTGTCATTGGGATGGAGACCAAAGACAGACAGCATAATGTTCTCTTTCGGTCAGGGAGCCGAGGCAGGCAGTCACTTTCTATAGACCTGCTCTGGGGAAACAGCAGCTGATTGATAATGGGATGGATATGAGCTCCTAGAAAACACAAAGGCCTCCACCTCCAGACCTGTTTACATAAACAGGACTGAGAAGCAGCAACCGAGAACGTCTGAGAGGACTGTGACTAAATGTGTATGTACTCCAAAGTCCACCTCTATACAGACAGACAGCAACCTCCAGAAGTTGCTCAGGGAACCGAGAGAAAGCAGTTTAACTTGCAGTAGGTAGGCATCACTAGAGGCTGAGACACTGAGTTACTGTCCTCAGTGGAATATGTGTATACTTACAGTTGAAATCAGAAGTTTACGTACACCTTAGCCAAATACATTTAAACTCAGTTTTTCACAATTCCTGACATTTAATCAGAGTAAAACTGTCCTGTCTTAGCATAGCCTTTAAATTGTGTAACTTGGGTTAAACGTTTTGGGGAGCCTTCCACAACCTTCCCACAATAAGTTGGGTGAATTTAGGCCCATTCCTCCTGACAGAGCTGGTGTAACTGAGTCAGGTTTGTAGGCCTCCTTGCTCGCACATGCTTTTTCAGTTCTGCCCACACATTGTCTATAGGATTGAGGTCAAGGCTTTGATATGGACATTCAATACCTTCACTTTATTGTCCTTAAGCCATTTTGCCACAACTTCGGAAGTATGCTTGGGGTCATTGTCCATTTGGAAGGCCCATTTGCGACCAAGCTTTAACTTCCTGACTGATTTCTTGAGATGTTGCTTCAATATATCCACATCATTTTCCTACCTCATGATGCCATCTATTTTGTGAAGTGCACCAGTCCCTCCTGCAGAAAAGCACCCCACAACATGATGCTGCCACCCCTGTGCTTCATGGTTGGGATGGTGTCCTTCGGCTTGCAAGCCTCCCTCTTTTTCCTCCTAACATAACGATGGTCATTATGGCCAAAAAGTTATATTTTTGTTTCATAAAACCAGAGAACATTTCTCCAAAAAGTGAAATCTTTGTCCCCATGTGCAGTTGCGAACCGCAGTCTGGCTTTTTTATGGTGGTTTTGGAGCAGTGGCTTCTTCATTGCTGAGGAGCCTTTCAGGTTATGTCGATATAGGACTCGTTTTACTGTGGATATAGATACTTTTGTACCTGTTTCCTCCAGCATCTTCACAAGGTCCTATGCTGTTCAGAGATTGATTTGCACTTTTCGCACCAAAGTACATTCATCTCTAGGAGATAGAATGCGTCTCCTTCGTGAGCGCTATGACGGCTGCATGGTCCCATGGTGTTTATACTTGCGTACTATTGTTTGTACACATTAATGTGGTACCTTCAGGTGCTTGGAAAGTCTGGTTCAATGATGAACCAGACTTGTGGAGGTCTACAATTTTCTTTCTGAGGTCTTGGCTGATTTTCATTTTCATGGAAAAATCAAAGAGGCACTGAGTTTGAAGGTAGGCCTTGAAATTCATCCACAGGTACACCTCCAGTTGACTCAAATCATGTCAATTAGCCTATCAGAAGCTTCTAAAGCCATGACATCATTTCTGGATTTTTCCAAGCTGTTTAAAGGCACAGTCAACTTCTGACCCACTGGAATTGTGATAAGTGAAAGTGAAATAATCTGTCTGTAAACAATTGTTGGAAAATTACTTGTGTCATACACAAAGTAGATGTCCTAACCGACTTGCCAAAGCTATAGTTTGTTGACAAGACATTTGTGGAGTGGTTGAAAAACGAGTTTTAATGATTTCAACCTAAGTGTATGTTAACTTCTGACTTCAATTGTACATACTACCGTTCAAAAGTTTGTGGTCACTTAGAAATGTCCTTGTTTTTGAAAGAAAATCACTTTATGTCCATTTTAAAAATAACAACATTGATCAGATATACAGTGTAGATATTGTTAATGTTGTAAATGACTATGGCCAAATGTCTGATTTTTTTCGGTGGAATATCTACGTAGGCGTACAGAGGCCCATTTTCAGCAACCATCCCTCAGCTAATCCAAGTTAATCATTTTAAAAGGCTAATTGATCATTAGAAAACCATTTTGCAATTATTTTAGCACAGCTGAAAACTGTTTTCCGATTTTAATGAAGCAATAAAACTCGTTGAGTATCTGGAGCATTTGTTGGTTACAGGCTCAAAATGGCCAGAAACAAAGCTTTCTTCTGAAACTCGTCAGTCTATTATTGTTCTGAGAAATGAAGGCTATTCCATGCGAGAAATTGCCAAGAAACAAGCATGAGAGCACCAGCTGTTCCGGATGACTGTTTAAAGGCTCACGATCTCCACAGCCGATGTGAGTTGAGACTGTGTGATCACGCTCTCCGTAGCCGATGTGAGTAAGACCTTTAAACAGGTCAACATTCAGGCTGCAGAGACAGATTACCCGGATGTTTACTGCGACCATGCACTGACCAACCGGAAAGTGTCTTCACTGACATTTTCAACCTGTCTGAGTCTGTATTACCAACATGTTTTAAGCAGACCACCATAATCCCTGTGCCAAAGAACAGTAAGTAAGGTAAACTGCCTAAATGACCACCGACCCGTAGCACTCACATCTGTAGCCATGAAGTGCTTTGAAAGGCTGGTCATGGCTCACATCAACACCATTATCCCAGAAACCCTAGACCCACTCCAATTTGCATACCGCCCCAACAGATGATGCAATCTCAATCGCACTCCACACTGCCTTTTCCCACCTGGACAAAAGGAACACCTATGTGAGAATGCTATTAATTAACTACAGCTCAGCGTTCAACATTATAGTGCCCTCAAAGCTCATCACTAAGCTAAGGACCCTGGGACTAAACACCTCCGTCTGCAACTGGATCCTGGACTTCCTGACGGGCCACCCAGGTGGTAAGGGTAGGTAACAACACATCTGCCACGCTGATCCTCAACACAGGGGCCCTCAGGGGTGTGTGCTCAGTCCCCTCCTGTACTCCCTGTTCACTCATGACTGCATGACTCCCAACACCATTATTATGTTTGCCTATGACACAACAGTGGTAGGCCTGGTCACTGACGAGACAGCCTATAGGGAGGAGGTCAGAGACCTGGCCATGTGGTGCCCGGACATCAACCTCTCCCTCCAACGTGATCAAGACTAAGGAGATGATTGTGGAAAAGGAGGACCGAGCGCGCCCCCATTCTCATCGACGGGGCTGTCGTGGAGCAGGTTGAGAGCTTCAAGTTCCTTGGTGTTCACATCACCAACAAACTAACATGATCCAAGCACACCATGACAGTCGTGAAGAGGGCACGACAAAACCTATTCTCCCTCAGGAGACTGAAAAGATTTGGCATGGGTCCTCAAAATGTTCTACAGCTGCACCATCGAGAGCATGGTTGCATCACTGCCTGGTATGGCAACACCTTGGCCTCCGACCGTAAGGCACTACATAGGGTAATGCGTACGGCCCAGTACGTCACTGGGGCCAAGCGTCCTGCCATCCAGGACCTCTATACCATACCAATTGTCAGACTCCAGCCACCCCAGTCATAGACTGTTCTCTCTGCTACCACACAGCAAGCAGTACCGGAGGCTTCTACACAGCTTCTGCCCCCAAGCCATCCTGAACATCTAGTAAAATGGGTACCCAGATGATTCACATTGCCTGCCCCCCCCCCCCCCCCCCCTCCACTGCCGCTCTCTGTTTGTCATCTATGCATAGTCACTTTAATTAACTCTACCTACATGCACATACTACCTCAATTAACCGGTGCCCTAGCACATTGACTCTGGCACCCCCCTGTATATAGCCTCCACATTGATTCTGTACCGTAATACCCTGTATATAGCCTCTACATTAACTCTGTACCGGTAACACCCTGTATATAGCCTCCACATTGACTCTGTACCGTAACACCCTGTATATAGCCTCCACATTGACTCTGTACCGTAACACCCTGTATATAGCCTCCACATTTACTCTGTACCGTAACACCCTGTATATAGCCTCCACATTGACTCTGTACCGTAACACCCTGTATATAGTCTCCACATTGACTCTGTACCAGTACCCCCTGTATATAGCCTCCACATTGACTCTGTACCGGTACCCCCTGTATACAGCCTCCACATTGACTCTGTCCCGGTACCCCCTGTATATAGCCTCCACATTGACTCTGTACCGTAACACCCTGCATATAGCCTCCACATTGACTCTGTACCGTAACACCCTGCATATAGCCTCCACATTGACTCTGTACCGTAACACCCTGTATATAGCCTCCACATTGACTCTGTACCGTAACACCCTGCATATAGACTCCACATTGACTCTGTACCGGTACCCACTGTATATAGCCTCCACATTGACTCTGTACCGTAATTCCCTGTATATAGCCTCCACATTGACTCTGTACCGTAATTCCCTGTATATAGCCTCCACATTGACTCTTTACCGTAATACCCTGTATATAGCCTCCACATTGACTCTGTACCGTAATTCCCTCTATATAGCCTCCACATTGACTCTGTACCGTAATTCCCTGTATATAGCCTCCACATTGACTCTGTACCGGTACCCCCTGTATATAGCCTCCACATTGACTCTGTACCGTAACACCCTGTATATAGCCTCCACATTGACTCTGTACCGTAATACCCTGTATATAGCCTCCACATTGACTCTGTACCGTAAGTCCCTGTATATAGCCTCCACATTGACTCTGTACCGGTACCCCCTGTATATAGCCTCCACATTGACTCTGTACCGTAACACCCTGTATATAGCCTCCACATTGACTCTGTACCGTAACACCCTGTATATAGCCTCCACATTGACTCTGTACCGTAACAACCTGTATAAAGCCTCCACATTGACTCTGTACCGTAATACCCTGTATATAGCCTCCACATTGACTCTGTACCAGTACCCCCTGTATATAGCCTCCACATTGACTCTGTACCGGTACCCCCTGTATAAAGCCTCCACATTGACTCTGTACCGTAATACCCTGTATATAGCCTCCACATTGACTCTGTACCGTAATACCCTGTATATAGCCTCCACATTGACTCTGTACCGTAACACCCTGTATATAGCCTCCACATTGACTCTGTACCGTAACACCCTGTATATAGCCTCCACATTGACTCTGTACCGTAATACCCTGTATATAGCCTCCACATTGACTCTGTACGGTACACCCTGTATATAGCCTCCACATTGACTCTGTACCGTAACACCCTGTATATAGCCTCCACATTGACTCTGTACCGTAATACCCTGTATATAGCCTCCACATTGACTCTGTACCGTAATACCCTGTATATAGCCTCCACATTGACTCTGTACGGTACACCCTGTATATAGCCTCCACATTGACTCTGTACCGGTACCCCCTGTATATAGTCTCCACATTGACTCTGTACTGTAACACCCTGTATATAGCCTCCACATTGACTCTGTACCGGTACACCCTGTATATAGCCTCCACATTGACTCTGTACCGTAATACCCTGTATATAGCCTCCACATTGACTCTGTACCGTAATACCCTGTATATAGCCTCCACATTGACTCAGTATATATTGTTATTTTTTTACTGCTCCTCTTTAATTACATACTTTGTATCTCTTATTCCTATCCGTATTTTGTTTTAAACTGCGCTGTCGGTTAGGAGCTTGTAATTAAGCATTTCACTAAAGTCTACACCTGTTTTGATTTTATGGTCAGTCCTCAGAGATGTTCCTCAGAGTGATTCTTCCCAGAACAAAGGGACAGAATGTCCTTTTATAACCCAGCCCTGTGGTTGACCAAGTAGAATTCCTTTCAATAAAACTAGCCAATGGCCAAATAAAAGCATCCTATTTCTGAAGACATATTCCTCCCATGTCTCTGAACCATTGATCAATAATTCCCTATTACCACATCCTGTATCAGTCCCACATAGATAACTATTAGACCTGACCAGCTCTTCCACATCCTGTATCAGTCCCACATAGATGACTATTAGACATGACCAGCTCTTCCACACTGGTATCAGTCCCACATAGATGACTATTAGACATGACCAGCTCTTCCACACTGGTATCAGTCCCATAGATAACTATTAGACATGACCAGCTCTTCCACACTGGTATCAGTCCCATAGATAACTATTAGACATGACCAGCTCTTCCACACTGGTATCAGTCCCATAGATAACTATTAGACATGACCAGCTCTTCCACACTGGTATCAGTCCCACATAGATAACTATTAGACATGACCAGCTCTTCCACACTGGTATCAGTCCCATAGATAACTATTAGACATGACCAGCTCTTCCACACTGGTATCAGTCCCATAGATAACTATTAGACATGACCAGCTCTTCCACACTGGTATCAGTCCCATAGATAACTATTAGACATGACCAGCTCTTCCACACTGGTATCAGTCCCATAGATAACTATTAGACATGACCAGCTCTTCCACACTGGTATCAGTCCCATAGATAACTATTAGACATGACCAGCTCTTCCACACTGGTATCAGTCCCATAGATAACTATTAGACATGACCAGCTCTTCCACACTGGTATCAGTCCCATAGATATCTATTAGACATGACCAGCTCTTCCACACTGGTATCAGTCCCACATAGATGACTATTAGACATGACCAGCTCTTCCACACTGGTATCAGTCCCATAGATAACTATTAGACATGACCAGCTCTTCCACACTGGTATCAGTCCCATAGATAACTATTAGACATGACCAGCTCTTCCACACTGGTATCAGTCCCATAGATAACTATTAGACATGACCAGCTCTTCCACACTGGTATCAGTCCCATAGATAACTATTAGACATGACCAGCTCTTCCACACTGGTATCAGTCCCACATAGATAACTATTAGACATGACCAGCTCTTCCACACTGGTATCAGTCCCATAGATAACTATTAGACATGACCAGCTCTTCCACACTGGTATCAGTCCCATAGATAACTATTAGACATGACCAGCTCTTCCACACTGGTATCAGTCCCATAGATAACTATTAGACATGACCAGCTCTTCCACACTGGTATCAGTCCCATAGATAACTATTAGACATGACCAGCTCTTCCACACTGGTATCAGTCCCATAGATAACTATTAGACATGACCAGCTCTTCCACACTGGTATCAGTCCCATAGATATCTATTAGACATGACCAGCTCTTCCACACTGGTATCAGTCCCATAGATAACTATTAGACATGACCAGCTCTTCCACACTGGTATCAGTCCCACATAGATAACTATTAGACATCACCAGCTCTTCCACACTGGTATCAGTCCCATAGATAACTATTAGACATGACCAGCTCTTCCACACTGGTATCAGTCCCATAGATAACTATTAGACATGACCAGCTCTTCCACACTGGTATCAGTCCCATAGATAACTATTAGACATGACCAGCTCTTCCACACTGGTATCAGTCCCATAGATAACTATTAGACATGACCAGCTCTTCCACACTGGTATCAGTCCCACATAGATGACTATTAGACATGACCAGCTCTTCCACACTGGTATCAGTCCCATAGATAACTATTAGACATGACCAGCTCTTCCACACTGGTATCAGTCCCATAGATAACTATTAGACATGACCAGCTCTTCCACACTGGTATCAGTCCCATAGATAACTATTAGACATGACCAGCTCTTCCACACTGGTATCAGTCCCATAGATAACTATTAGACATGACCAGCTCTTCCACACTGGTATCAGTCCCACATAGATAACTATTAGACATGACCAGCTCTTCCACACTGGTATCAGTCCCATAGATAACTATTAGACATGACCAGCTCTTCCACACTGGTATCAGTCCCATAGATAACTATTAGACATGACCAGCTCTTCCACACTGGTATCAGTCCCATAGATAACTATTAGACATGACCAGCTCTTCCACACTGGTATCAGTCCCATAGATAACTATTAGACATGACCAGCTCTTCCACACTGGTATCAGTCCCATAGATAACTATTAGACATGACCAGCTCTTCCACACTGGTATCAGTCCCATAGATATCTATTAGACATGACCAGCTCTTCCACACTGGTATCAGTCCCATAGATAACTATTAGACATGACCAGCTCTTCCACACTGGTATCAGTCCCACATAGATAACTATTAGACATCACCAGCTCTTCCACACTGGTATCAGTCCCATAGATAACTATTAGACATGACCAGCTCTTCCACACTGGTATCAGTCCCATAGATAACTATTAGACATGACCAGCTCTTCCACACTGGTATCAGTCCCATAGATAACTATTAGACATGACCAGCTCTTCCACACTGGTATCAGTCCCATAGATAACTATTAGACATGACCAGCTCTTCCACACTGGTATCAGTCCCATAGATAACTATTAGACATGACCAGCTCTTCCACACTGGTATCAGTCCCATAGATAACTATTAGACATGACCAGCTCTTCCACACTGGTATCAGTCCCATAGATAACTATTAGACATGACCAGCTCTTCCACACTGGTATCAGTCCCATAGATAACTATTAGACATGACCAGCTCTTCCACACTGGTATCAGTCCCATAGATAACTATTAGACATGACCAGCTCTTCCACACTGGTATCAGTCCCATAGATAACTATTAGACATGACCAGCTCTTCCACACTGGTATCAGTCCCACATAGATAACTATTAGACATGACCAGCTCTTCCACACTGGTATCAGTCCCATAGATAACTATTAGACATGACCAGCTCTTCCACACTGGCATCAGTCCCATAGATAACTATTAGACATGACCAGCTCTTCCACACTGGTATCAGTCCCATAGATAACTATTAGACATGACCAGCTCTTCCACACTGGTATCAGTCCCATAGATAACTATTAGACATGACCAGCTCTTCCACACTGGTATCAGTCCCATAGATAACTATTAGACATGACCAGCTCTTCCACAGTGGTATCAGTCCCATAGATAACTATTAGACATGACCAGCTCTTCCACACTGGCATCAGTCCCACATAGATAACTATTAGACATGACCAGCTCTTCCACACTGGTATCAGTCCCATAGATAACTATTAGACATGACCAGCTCTTCCACACTGGTATCAGTCCCATAGATAACTATTAGACATGACCAGCTCTTCCACACTGGTATCAGTCCCATAGATAACTATTAGACATGACCAGCTCTTCCACACTGGTATCAGTCCCACATAGATAACTATTAGACATGACCAGCTCTTCCACACTGGTATCAGTCCCATAGATAACTATTAGACATGACCAGCTCTTCCACACTGGTATCAGTCCCATAGATAACTATTAGACATGACCAGCTCTTCCACACTGGTATCAGTCCCATAGATAACTATTAGACATGACGTTATGACAGTCTGCCGGTAGTGAGGTATTCTTCTTCCGTTCCACTGGTTGATAAGGACGTCTCTATTGAGACCTTCATCTGTGATCTTGTATCGATTCAGGTACAGTCAAGGTGTATTGCTTCAGCCTCAGACGATAGTTTCAGGTACAGTCAAGGTGTATTGCTGCAGCCTCAGATGATAGATTCAGGTACAGTCAAGGTGTATTGCTGCAGCCTCAGACAATAGATTCTCATAACATGTAATGAAGGAAACAAAAAAAGTGAAAGTAACATGTCCTGGTTTCAATAGAAATTGATATTTCACATAGATTTCCCCTCAGTAAGCCTGTCCTGATTTTCAGTAAAACGTTGGACATTTCACCTAGATATTCCTAATATGATGACTGAGGTGTACCACATAGAAGCTAATCAGATTCTGATCATCTTACTATGCTTCTTCACCTGAGATTGACCCCCGATTGCCGATCAATCAGTTCTTCATTCTCCAGGCTCCGCTTTGTCATCGACATGAACAACCTTGCAATGACTGGGCTATCCATCGTGGATTTTCCCTGGACTTTTACTGCCGACCTCGTTATGAGGAAACACTTGATATGGACCTTCCCATTTTGGCCCTAACGTGTCGGTCACATGTTTTGTTTACCATCACCCAGTGTCCTGGCACTACGTCATGTCCCCCCTCGGGAGCCATTCCCCACTAAAGAGTTGTATGCAAAAGTTAAGCATTGTGTCACTCATAAAATGAACGTCTGCTTTTCTGAAATATAACGTGTCTGGTATTAACACCTTGTCCATTGTAGTAACTACCCATGCCCAGCCTGCCCCCCCCCCACCACCACCACAATGCTTGAACCGTCTGTGTATAAGATAAACTCAGGGTTTTCCAACAGATTACTCTAAACCCACCAGAGAGCTGATGCAAAACAACTCACAACAGTCGTGTTTAAGTAATGTGGTATCTGGAGGATACATCAGAGTAGCTCGATTAGATGGTGTATGTTCAACTATACCCATGTCCCATAGATTATTTACTCACTAGTATAGTAGCGTCCATAACTTCCTGTTCAACTATACCCATGTCCCATAGATCTTTACTCACTACTTTAGTAGCGTGGATAGCTTAATGTTCAACTATACCCATGTCCCATAGATCTTTACTCACTACTTTAGTAGCGTCCATAGCTTCCTGTTCAACTATACCCACATCCCATAGACTATTTACTCACTACTATAGTAGCGTCCATAACTTCCTGTTCAACTATACCCATGTCCCATAGATCTTTACTGACTACATTAGTAGCGACCATAGCTTCCTTACTAATGGGATATTGTTTTGTTCAAGGTGGGACAACACCTGTCAAGCACACTGGTTCCATATCAAAGTTAATTTGTCTTTGTAGTCCTAATAGCATGGATCTGAACTGTAGATCCCTGCAGTTGTCTAATTTGCCACGTCACCTTCCCTTCAGAAATGTTCGATCTAGAGTCAAGTTGCATAATAACATCAAGGGCTAAAATGGGTTGTTTTAAATGAGCCTATCCACACCCCTGCATCAATCTTCATTGGACCAATAGAAATTGATAATGGTTTGGTTTGTTTCATATGTCTCTCCTCCACTCCTGTCGTTCTCATGTTCTTGCCCGTGTACTGAGGACATATGTTTTTGCATATGTCATGACGTTGGCCCGGGGGTAGGTTTATGACAGTCATAAATACCTCTTCCCCCCTTTTTCCTCTCTCTACCCTACTGATGTGACTATTGAAAAGCCCTTGGTTAACAAAGAGATTCTGGGAACATCAGAAGGTGGGGGGAAATGAACTATATTCTGGTAATCCGAACAATTGAACATATGCGGTGGTACTTAATGAATATGATGTCAGTTCAGTTGTCATCTGAGACATTCTCATCAATGATAAGATGACAAACTCTACAGTGGAAAGTCTACACATCAGAGTTTCACATGGAATTGTTGTTCAATTTAAATGTTAGAAAATGAAATTATTCGTGATGGGATGAAATGTGATTTTAGCTTCTAAAATGTGAGATTCGGGTTTTCTGCTCAAACGGGCCACTGTCTGGACGGGCCACTGCTCAATCAGTGGCCCGTCCCTGTGAAGGGACATGGGTTATAAAACTTTTCAAACACGCCCTCCTCTCCCTTCCTATATAAAGCCTTGACGACAATGTAAGCTCCTGTTCTGAGGATGTGAGGACGACGGTCCGATGTCAGAATGGTTCAGATAATAACTACAGAACGAAGCCAACATCAGCGTGTGATTTGGTTGCGAATGGTATAAACTTTGAACTCTTATTCACTACAGAAGTGATACCTCCTAGCCGTTGAGTTAGCAACAGCAACTGCAAACGAGGGTTAGGAAGGAACAGACAGAGTATCCCGTCTATCACACAATGACATTACTACAACATATCCAATTGACCACCAGAGACATTCTTCAAAGGACTCGGTTGGGCAACACGGCCTTCCATCTACCACCAACCTACCGAAGCGCAGCTCAGAGTAAATATTTATTGCATTTTCCTTTTCCAAATGGGAGGTAATTTAGAATGCATAAGATACTGTATTTACGATAGCACAGCTTCGCCCTTTGTTCCTCAAGTCTTCCCGCTCTTTCACTCAAACCCAGCCCCTTTTCATTGTGTAACCAGCTGTCATATCTGTTCCGTCCGCTAGGGACGTTTTCCTTTATGACCTAATTTGTAATTGAGGTTTAATTAATTCTTTGTATATGTAATTCTGTGTGATTAGTTCGGTATTTAGTAAATAAATAATCAAACCCAATATTGTAAACTTTCAGATGAGACTGAATTTAAGGTGACGATTAATATTGACTGCTATTGATGTAAAATATTACTAGGTCTTTAAAAGTTTATTTGGAAGATAACAGCTCTATAAATATTATTTTGTGGTGCCCCGACTCTAGTTAATTACATTTTACATGATTAGCTCAATCAGGTAATATTAATTACGGATAAATTATTTTATAGAATTGCATGTCATATCACTTAATCCGGCATAGCCAAAGACACGACACAAAAGATATGGGCAATACAATGACTTCAGCACCCGTATCTACTGAAACGTTATTAACCATCATGTTCACTTTATATTCCATCTGATTTTCATATGTACGCCAGCTGAGATGGGACGTAAGAGTCAGTTGTCAGTCAGTTTACCTCCACAGCATCTAGCAACCTCTGCTGCTGAGATGGGGAGAGCTTCTTACATTTCTGCATCAACAATGTCATTGGGGCTTGTCTTGATTCCATTTTCCCTTAGACGGACCCATCTTCTCCTGGCCACTTCTTCTCATAAAATCACTTTTCCGACATTCTCGTTGCCACAGTGACCAGAAATCCCATAATAGTGACATATACACCAGGTTTCTCTTCTGCTGAACGAATGATGTTGTTTGGTTTTACTCGGAAACCTGCACAACTCTGACAGTCGGTTTATTATGTTGATTGATGTCTCTGTCCATTCGTGACAACCTGTCGATGTCGCCGTAGTTTTCTCTCCCAGTCATTAGTTGTGGAAACGTTTTTCGCATATCATCATGTGTGGATTGCATAAGCTGATGAGTGATTGCCCCATTTTTTTTCTGGGAGGAATTGAGTGGGTCTTCATCTCCCCCATGTCAGATAATCCACCTCTGATCTGAACCGTTCTACACATTCAACAAACGGTTCTTTTGGTTTTTGAACACGTTTTTGATATCTCTCCCCAATTGGTGGTTTCAATGGTCAGACCGTTAAGGAAAACCGTGTATGGCTCTCCGTCCATCGCCCACATCTTGCTCTTCACCACCCACAGCTCCTCCCTAACCCTAACCCCTAACCCTAACCCCTAACCCTAACCCTAAACCCTAAATCAAATCAAATCAAATTTTATTTGTCAAATTTTATTTGTCACATACACATGGTTAGCAGATGTTAATGCGAGTGTAGCGAAATGCTTGTGCTTCTAGTTCCGACAATGCAGTAATAACAAGTAATCTAACTAACAATTCCAAAACTACTGTCTTGTACACAGTGTAAGGGGATAAAGAATATGTACATAAGGATATATGAATGAGTGATGGTACAGAGCAGCATAGGCAAGATACAGTAGATGGTATCGGGTACAGTATGTACAAATGAGATGAGTATGTAAACAAAGTGGCATAGTATAGTATAAAGTGGCTAGTGATACATGTATTACATAAGGATACCGTCGATGATATAGAGTACAGTATATACGTATGCGTATGAGATGAATAATGTAGGGTAAGTAACATTTATATAAGGTAGCATTGTTTAAAGTGGCTAGTGATATATTTACATCATTTCCCATCAATTCCCATTATTAAAGTGGCTGGAGTTGAGTCAGTGTCAGTGTGTTGGCAGCAGCCACTCAGTGTTAGTGGTGGCTGTTTAACAGTCTGATGGCCTTGAGATAGAAGCTGTTTTTCAGTCTCTCGGTCCCAGCTTTGATGCACCTGTACTGACCTCGCCTTCTGGATGATAGCGGGGTGAACAGGCAGTGGCTCGGGTGGTTGATGTCCTTGATGATCTTTATGGCCTTCCTGTGACATCGGGTGGTGTAGGTGTCCTGGAGGGCAGGTAGTTTGCCCCCGGTGATGCGTTGTGCAGACCTCACTACCCTCTGGAGAGCCTTACGGTTGAGGGCGGTGCAGTTGCCATACCAGGCGGTGATACAGCCCGCCAGGATGCTCTCGATTGTGCATCTGTAGAAGTTTGTGAGTGCTTTTGGTGACAAGCCGAATTTCTTCAGCCTCCTGAGGTTGAAGAGGCGCTGCTGCGCCTTCTTCACGATGCTGTCTGTGTGAGTGGACCAATTCAGTTTGTCTGTGATGTGTATGCCGAGGAACTTAAAACTTGCTACCCTCTGCACTACTGTTCCATCGATGTGGATAGGGGGGTGTTCCCTCTGCTGTTTCCTGAAGTCCACAATCATCTCCTTAGTTTTGTTGACGTTGAGTGTGAGGTTGTTTTCCTGACACCACACTCCGAGGGCCCTCACCTCCTCCCTGTAGGCCGTCTCATCGTTGTTGGTAATCAAGCCTACCACTGTTGTGTCGTCCGCAAACTTGATGATTGAGTTGGAGGCGTGCGTGGCCACGCAGTCGTGGGTGAACAGGGAGTACAGGAGAGGGCTCAGAACGCAACCTTGTGGGGCCCCAGTGTTGAGGATCAGCGGGGAGGAGATGTTGTTGCCTACCCTCACCACCTGGGGGCGGCCCGTCAGGAAGTCCAGTACCCAGTTGCACAGGGCGGGGTCGAGACCCAGGGTCTCGAGCTTGATGACGAGCTTGGAGGGTACTATGGTGTTGAATGCCGAGCTGTAGTCGATGAACAGCATTCTCACATAGGTATTCCTCTTGTCCAGATGGGTTAGGGCAGTGTGCAGTGTGGTTGAGATTGCATCGTCTGTGGACCTATTTGGGCGGTAAGCAAATTGGAGTGGGTCTAGTGTGTCAGGTAGGGTGGAGGTGATATGGTCCTTGACTAGTCTCTCAAAGCACTTCATGATGACGGATGTGAGTGCTACGGGGCGGTAGTCATTTAGCTCAGTTACCTTAGCTTTCTTGGGAACAGGAACAATGGTGGCCCTCTTGAAGCATGTGGGAACAGCAGACTGGTATAGGGATTGATTGAATATGTCCGTAAACACACCGGCCAGCTGGTCTGCGCATGCTCTGAGGGCGCGGCTGGGGATGCCATCTGGGCCTGCAGCCTTGCGAGGGTTAACACGTTTAAATGTCTTACTCACCTCGGCTGCAGTGAAGGAGAGACCGCATGTTTTCGTTGCAGGCCGTGTCAGTGGCACTGTATTGTCCTCAAAGCGGGCAAAAAAGTTATTTAGTCTGCCTGGGAGCAAGACATCCTGGTCCGTGACTGGGCTGGGTTTCTTCCTGTAGTCCGTGATTGACTGTAGACCCTGCCACATGCCTCTTGTGTCTGAGCCGTTGAATTGAGATTCTACTTTGTCTCTGTACTGGCGCTTAGCTTGTTTGATAGCCTTGCGGAGGGAATAGCTGCACTGTTTGTATTCGGTCATGTTACCAGACACCTTGCCCTGATTAAAAGCAGTGGTTCGCGCTTTCAGTTTCACACGAATGCTGCCATCAATCCACGGTTTCTGGTTAGGGAATGTTTTAATCGTTGCTATGGGAACGACATCTTCAACGCACGTTCTAATGAACTCGCACACCGAATCAGCGTATTCGTCAATGTTGTTATCTGACGCAATACGAAACATCTCCCAGTCCACGTGATGGAAGCAGTCTTGGAGTGTGGAGTCAGCTTGGTCGGACCAGCGTTGGACAGACCTCAGCGTGGGAGCCTCTTGTTTTAGTTTCTGTCTGTAGGCAGGGATCAACAAAATGGAGTCGTGGTCAGCTTTTCCGAAAGGGGGGCGGGGCAGGGCCTTATATGCGTCGCGGAAGTTAGAGTAACAATGGTCCAAGGTCTTTCCTCCCCTGGTTGCGCAATCGATATGCTGATAAAATTTGGGGAGTCTTGTTTTCAGATTAGCCTTGTTAAAATCCCCAGCTACAATGAATGCAGCCTCCGGATAAATTGTTTCCAGTTTGCAGAGAGTTAAATAAAGTTCGTTCAGAGCCATCGATGTGTCTGCTTGGGGGGGGATATATACGGCTGTGATTATAATCGAAGAGAATTCTCTTGGTAGATAATGCGGTCTACATTTGATTGTGAGGAATTCTAAATCAGGTGAACAGAAGGATTTGAGTTCCTGTATGTTTCTTTCATCGCACCATGTCACGTTAGTCATAAGGCATACGCCCCCGCCCCTCTTTTTACCAGAAAGATGTTTTTTCCTGTCTGCGCGATGCGTGGAGAAACCTGTTGGCTGCACCGCTTCGGATTGCGTCTCTCCAGTAAGCCACGTTTCCGTGAAGCAAAGAACGTTACAGTCTCTGATGTCCCTCTGGAATGCTACCCTTGCTCGGATTTCATCAACCTTGTTGTCAAGAGACTGGACATTGGCAAGAAGAATGCTAGGGAGTGGTGTGCGCTGTGCCCGTCTCCGGAGTCTGACCAGAAGACCGCCTCGTTTCCCTCTCTTTCGGAGTCGTTTTTTTGGGTCGCTGCATAGGATCCACTCCGTTGTCCTGTTTGTAAGGCAGAACACAGGATCCGCGTCGCGAAAAACATATTCTTGGTCGTACTGATGGTGAGTTGATGCTGATCTTATATTCAGTAGTTCTTCTCGACTGTATGTAATGAAACCTAAGATGACCTGGGGTACTAATGTAAGAAATAACACGTAAAAAAACAAAAAACTGCATAGTTTCCTAGGAACGCGAAGCGAGGCGGCCATCTCTGTCGGCGCCGGAAGTACCTAACCCTAACCCTAACCCTAACCCTAACCCCTAACCCTAACCCTAACCCGCTCTTCACCACCCACAGCTCCTCCCTAACCCTAACCCCTAACCCTAACCCCTAACCCTAACCCTAACCCGCTCTTCACCACCCACAGCTCCTCCCTAACCCTAACCCTAACCCTAACCCACAGCTCCTCCCTAACCCCTAACCCTAACCCCTAACCCTAACCCCTAACCCTAACCCGCTCTTCACCACCCACAGCTCCTCCCTAACCCTAACCCTAACCCCTAACCCTAACCCCTAACCCTAACCCCAAACCCCTAACCCTAACCCTGACCCTGACCCTGACCCTAACCCTAACCCTAACCCCTAACCCTAACCCACATCTTGCTCTTCACCACCCACAGCTCCTCCCTAACCCTAACCCTGACCCTAACCCTAACCCCAAACCCCTAACCCCTAACCCTAACCCCTAACCCTAACCCACATCTTGCTCTTCACCACCCACAGCTCCTCCCTAACCCTAACCCTAACCCACATCTTGCTCTTCACCACCCACAGCTCCTCCCTAACCCTAACCCCGAAACCCTAACCCTAACCCACATCTTGCTCTTCACCACCCACAGCTCCTCCCTAACCCTAACCCTAACCCTAACCCACATCTTGCTCTTCACCACCCACAGCTCCTCCCTAACCCTGAGTCCTGTGATATTGTGTCTGATTAAATGCCATTGTTGTCCAAAAACCTACCTGTAAGGCAAAGCCACAAATAATGTATAATTATTTAAAATTTGTCTCTTCATATAGGGCAGACTATATTTAACACTGCGATGACAGGAAGTTTACTGACTAATCTCTCCCTGCACGCGGAACACAATTACTGGAGTTATTTAGTCTCTACACCCATGCATACCCCACAAGACATGCCTCCAGAGGTCTCTTCACAGTCCCCAAGTCCAGAACAGACTATGGAAGGAGCACAGTACTACATAGAGCCATGACTACATGGAACTCTATTCCACAGTACTACATAGAGCCATGACTACATGGAACTCTATTCCACAGTACTACATAGAGCCATGACTACATGGAACTCTATTCCACAGTACTACATAGAGCCATGACTACATGGAACTCTATTCCACAGTGCTACATAGAGCCATGACTACATAGAACTCTATTCCACAGTACTACATAGAGCCATGACTACATGGAACTCTATTCCACAGTACTACATAGAGCCATGACTACATGGAACTCTATTCCACAGTACTACATAGAGCCATGACTACATGGAACTCTATTCCACAGTACTACATAGAGTCATGACTACATGGAACTCTATTCCACAGTACTACATAGAGCCATGACTACATGGAACTCTATTCCACAGTACTACATAGAGCCATGACTACATGGAACTCTACTCCACAGTACTACATAGAGCCATGACTGCATGGAACTCTATTCCACAGTACTACATAGAGTCTTGACTACATGGAACTCTATTCCACAGTACTACATAGAGCCATGACTACATGGAACTCTATTCCACAGTACTACATAGAGCCATGACTACATGGAACTCTATTCCACAGTACTACATAGAGTCATGACTACATGGAACTCTATTCCACAGTACTACATAGAGCCATGACTACATGGAACTCTATTCCACAGTACTACATAGAGCCATGGCTACATGGAACTCTACTCCACAGTACTACATAGAGCCATGACTACATGGAACTCTATTCCACAGTACTACATAGAGCCATGACTACATGGAACTCTATTCCACAGTACTACATAGAGCCATGACTACATGGAACTCTATTCCACAGTACTACATAGTCATGACTACATGGAACTCTATTCCACAGTACTACATAGAGCCATGACTACATGGAACTCTATTCCACAGTACTACATAGAGCCATGACTACATGGAACTCTATTCCACAGTACGACATAGAGCCATGACTACATGGAACTCTATTCCACAGTACTACATAGAGCCATGACTACATGGAACTCTATTCCACAGTACTACATAGAGCCATGACTACATGGAACTCTATTCCACAGTACTACATAGAGCCATGACTACATGGAACTCTATTCCACAGTACGACATAGAGCAATGACTACATGGAACTCTATTCCACATCAGGTAACTGATGCAGCAGGAGAATCAGATTTAAAAAACAGATAAAAATACACCTAATGGAACAGGGGGGACTGTGTGAAGAGAGACACACACTCTACACACGTACACATGGATGTTGTATTGTAGATGTGTGGTAGTAGAGTAGTGGCCTGAGGGAACACACTGTGTTATGTTGTATTGTAGATGTGTGGTAGTAGAGTAGTGGCCTGAGGGAACACACTGTGTTATGTGATGTTGTATTGTAGATGTGTGGTAGTAGAGTAGTGGCCTGAGGGAACACACTGTGTTATGTGA
>NW_027258632.1:55000-62670 GCF_045791955.1 Oncorhynchus clarkii lewisi | reverse complement strand
TCAGGCCCTGAAAGAGGAGAATCAGCAGGGAGCTGAGTTAACCTCAGAGAGACAGGCCATGAAAGAGGAGAATCAGCAGAGAGCTGAGTTAACCTCAGAGAGACAGGCCCTGAAAGAGGAGAATCAGCAGAGAGCTGAGTTAACCTCAGAGAGACAGGCCCTGAAAGAGGAGAATCAGCAGGGAGCTGAGTTAACCTCAGAGAGACAGGCCCTGAAAGAGGAGAATCAGCAGGGAGCTCCATTATCTCCCCTCAATACCAAACACTGTTTAACCTCAGAGAGACAGGCCCTGAAAGAGGAGAATCAGCAGGGAGCTCCATTATCTCCCCTCAATACCAAACACTGTGCCCCCTGCAGAAAACTGCCAAGTAGTGAAAATGAGAGTTAACCTTAGAGAGACAGGCTCTGACATTAGAGAGAGAAGCAGAGAGATTAGAGAGATTAGAGAGAGAAGCAGAGAGCTGAGGTAACCTCAGAGAGACAGGCCCTGACATTAGAGAGAGAAGCAGAGAGCTGAGTTAACCTCAGAGAGACAGGCCCTGACATTAGAGAGAGAAGCAGAGAGCTGAGTTAACCTCAGAGAGACAGGCCCTGACATTAGAGAGAGAAGCAGAGAGCTGAGTTAACCTCAGCGAGACAGGCCCTGACATTAGAGAGAGAAGCAGAGAGCTGAGTTAACCTCAGAGAGACAGGCCCTGACATTAGAGAGAGAAGCAGAGAGCTGAGTTAACCTCAGAGAGACAGGCCCTGACATTAGAGAGAGAAGCAGAGAGCTGAGTTAACCTCAGAGAGACAGGCCCTGACATTAGAGAGAGAAGCAGAGAGCTGAGGTAACCTCAGAGAGACAGGCCCTGACATTAGAGAGAGAATCAGAGAGCTGAGTTAACCTCAGAGAGACAGGCCCTGATATTAGAGAGAGAAGCAGAGAGCTGAGAGTCTCAACTATAGAGCTGTAGTCGTGCCATGTGTACCAGTCAGATTCTAATGTCTAGACTCCACTGAGAGAGGAGGGTAGAGTGGAAATAGAGGAAAAAGCCATTCAATATTTGCCTTTCTGCCTCAGCGATCACATCTCCCATTATCAGTATTATACATTGAAAAACAGGCTGCAGGCAGCGGAGGGGAGAAAATATAAATGATTATGTCTTAAAAGAGAAAGACTGCAGCTCTGTTTCCATCTGTCTTTCCTCTTGATAACGTGTTCTTCTGCAACCCCCACTTCACCCTTCTCTCTCAGTTCTCTCCACCCCCCCCCCTCTCTCTTTCCCCATCTCTCTCTCACTATCTCTCTCTGTCTGCCAATGCCGGTAGGCACGCAGCTGTAGCCACATGGGATCCCCTCGAGTGTGTGTGGAGGTATTGTGCATGCAGAGCTAGATAGAGGAATGGAGCGAGGGAGAGGGATGGAGGGGAAGATTGAAGGAGAAAGAGGATGGAAAGAGAGCAAAAGAGGAAGATGGAGATAGATTGAAAGGGAGAGAGAGAGAGAGAGAGAGAGAGAGAGAGAGAGAGAGAGAGAGAGAGAGCGAGAGAGAGAGAGAGAGAGAGAGAGAGACACGAAGAGAGAGAAAGAGACACGGAGAGAAAGAGAGAGAGAGACACGGAGAGAGAGCGTGAGACACAGCGAGAAAGAGAGAAAGAGAGAATTCACAAAATGGGAAAAACACAAAATTGAAACTCAACATGCAGAATTCTGCAAAAACACCAAATAATGCATGCAGAGCAGAATTAGGCCGCTAACCTCTAACGATCAAAGTCCAGGAAATAGCCGTTAAATTCTACAACCACCTAAAAGGAAGCGGTTCCCAAACCTTCCATAACAAACACAAACAGACCCCACAGAGCCCCAGGACAGCAACACAATTAGACCCAACCAAATCACGAGAAAACAAAAAGACAATTACTTAACACATTGGAAATGATGAACAAATAAACAGAGCAAACTAGAATGCTATTTCAGAGTACACAGTGGCAGAATACCAGAGAGTACACAGTGGCAGAATACCTGACCACTGTGACTGACCCAAAATTAAGGAAATCTTTGACTATGTACAGACTCAGTGAGCATAGCCTTGCTATTGAGAAAGGCCTATGTAGGCAGACCTGGCTCTCAAGAGAAGACAGGCTATGTGCACACTGTCCACAAAATGAGGTGGAAACTGAGCTGCACTTCCTAACCTCCTGTCCAATGTATGACCATATTAGAGACACATATGTCCCTCAGATTACACAGATCCGCAAAGAATTCAAAAGCAAACCCAATTTTGATAAACTCCTATATCTACTGGGTGAAATACCACAGTGTGACATCACAGCAGCAAGATGTGTGACCTGTTTTCACCAGAAAAGGGCAACCAGTGAAGAACAAACACCATTGTAAATACAACCCATATTTATGTTTATTTATCTTCCCTTTTGTACTTTAACCATTTGCACATCGTTACTAGACTGTATGTAGACATAATGACATTTGATATGTCTTTACTATTTTGGATCTTCTGTGAGTGTAATGTTTACTGTTAATTTGTATAGTTTATTTCACTTTTGTATATTATGCACTGTATTTCACTTGCTTTGGCAATGTTAACGTATGTTTCACATGCCAATAAAGCCCTTACATTGTATTGAATTGAATTGAGAGACTGTAAGGTTCTGCTTTTCTTTTCTTAGTCAACCTTGTGTTCTGTTTCGTTGTGTTCTGGAACGTAGCCCTGTTTCTTTGTGTTCTGGAACGTAGCCCTGTTTCTTTGTGTTCTGGAACGTAGCCCTGTTTCTTTGTGTTCTGGAACGTAGCCCTGTTTCTTTGTGTTCTTGAACGTAGCCCTGTTTCTTTGTGTTCTTGAACGTAGCCCTGTTTCGTTGTGGAACGTAGCCCTGTTTCGTTGTGTTCTTGAACGTAGCCCTGTTTCTTTGTGTTCTTGAACGTAGCCCTGTTTCTTTGTGTTCTGGAACGTAGCCCTGTTTCGTTGTGTTCTTGAACGTAGCCCTGTTTCGTTGTGTTCTGGAACGTAGCCCTGTTTCGTTGTGTTCTGGAACGTAGCCCTGTTTCGTTGTGTTCTGGAACGTAGCCCTGTTTCTTTGTGTTCTTGAACGTAGCCCTGTTTCTTTGTGTTCTGGAACGTAGCCCTGTTTCGTTGTGTTCTGGAACGTAGCCCTGTCTTTCATGTTTGTTCATTGATTTCACCTTGTGTTCGTTTCTCACCTGGTCTTATCAGCTCCCTATTTAGTTCAGTTCATTCTGTTTGTGCCTTTGTGAGGTATTGTTTGTTTTGACTCTACTAAGCCTTTTCCTAGCTTGTTTGTGAGAACCAGTTACATCCTTCAGTCCTAGCCTTGATTCACCTGCCTTTTTGCCTGCCTGTGTTTGACCGTTGCCTGCCTGTGTTTGACCATTGCCTGCCTGTGTTTGACCATTGCCTGCCTGTGACCCCGATTCCTGTCTTCTCCGAAGGTGAAATAAACACCTGCAGTGCTCTGCGCATGAATCTACACCTTTTTCTCCCTGAGTATTCATTACAGAGAGGGAGAGAGAGAAGGATAGAAAGAGAGAGCGAGAGAGAGTACAGCTGAGCAGAGCAAGGGGAATATTTACTAAGGCCTAATTCTAATGAAAATTCATCCCATGTGGACAGATGTCCTGCCATATCTAACTCTGTGTGTTTATACAGTATACGTACACTGCATGACCAAAAGCATGTGGACACCTGCTCATCGAACATCTACTTCCAAAATCATGGACATTAATATGGAGTTGGTCCACCCTTTGCTGCTATAACAGCCTCCACTCTTCTGGGAAGGCTTTCCTCTAGATGTAGGAACATTGCTGCTATAACAGCCTCCACTCTTCTGGGAAGGCTTTCCACTAGATATTGGAACATTACTGCTGGGACTTGCTTCCATTCAGCCACAACAACATTGGTGGGGTTGGACGATTAGGCATTCCAATTCATGCCAAAGGTGTGTGATTAGGTTGAGGTCAGGGCAGTCTGTCAGGCCAGTCAAGTTCTTCCACACTGATCTCGACAAACCATTTCTGTATGGACGTCAGGAAACAGGAAAGGGCCTTCCCCAAACTGTTGTCACAAAGTTGGAAGCACAGAATTGTCTAGAAATGTCATTGTATGCTGTAG
Organism: Oncorhynchus clarkii lewisi; assembly: GCF_045791955.1. Lineage (NCBI taxonomy): Eukaryota > Metazoa > Chordata > Actinopteri > Salmoniformes > Salmonidae > Oncorhynchus > Oncorhynchus clarkii. Next base: position 58,540 of record NW_027258632.1, on the reverse strand, counting down.
CGTTAAGAGTCCCTTCACTGGAACTAAGGGGCCTAGTCCAAACCATGAAAAACAGCCCCAGACCAGTATTCCTCCGCCACCTATCTTTACAGTTGGAACTATGCATTCGGGCAGGTAGTGTTCTTCTGGCATCTGCCAAATCCAGATTCTTCCGTCGGACTGCCAGATGGTGAAGCATGATTCATCACTCCAGAGAAAGCATTTCCACTGCTACAGAGTCCAATGGCGGCAAGCTTTACACCACTCCAGCCAATGCTTGGCATTGCACATAGTGATCTTAGACTTCTGTGGCTGATCGGCCATGGAAACCCATGTCAAGAAGCTCCAGAGGATCAGTTCTTGTGCTGACGTTACTTCCAGAGGATCAGTTCTTGTGCTGACGTTACCTCCAGAGGATCAGATCTTGTGTTGACGTTACCTCCAGAGGATCAGTTCTTGTGCTGACGTTACCTCCAGAGGATCAGATCTTGTGCTGACGTTACCTCCAGAGGAGCAGATCTTGTGCTGACGTTACCTCCAGAGGCAGTTTGGAACTCCGTAGTGAGTGATGCAACAGAGGACAGACAATTTTTATTTTTTACTCGCTACCCGCTTCAGCACTCGGCGGTCCCGTTCTGTGAGCTTGTGTGGCCTACCACTTCGCTGCCGAGCCGTTGTTGCGCCTATATGTTTCCAATTCACAATAACAGCACTTACAGCTCTAGCAGGTCAGAAATTTGACGGATTGACTTGTTGTAAAGGTGGCATCCTATGATGGTGCCACGTTGGAAGTCATTGAGCTCTTCAGTAAGGCCATTCTACTGACACTTTTTGTCTATGGAGATTGCATGGCTGTGTGCTCGATTTTATACACCTGTCAGCAACATACACTACCGATCAGAAGTTTTAGAAAACTTAGTCATTCAAAGGTTTTTCTTAATTTGTGCTATTTTCTACATTGTAGAATAATAGTGAAGACATCAAAACTATTAAGTCATGTAGTAACCCCAAAAATGTAAATACATTTTATAATTGAGATTCTTAAAATAGCCACCCTTTGCCTTGATGACAGCTGTGCACACTCTTGGCATTCTTTCAACCAGCTTCATGAGGAATGCTTTTCCAACAGTCTTGAAGGAGTTCCCACATATTCTGAGCACTAGTTGGCTGCTTTTTCTTCGCTCTGCAGTCCGACTCATCCCAAACCATCTCAATTGGGTTGAGGTCAGGTGATTGTGGAGGCCAGGTCATCTGATGCAGCACTCCATCACTCTCCTTCTTGGTCAAATAGCCCTTACACAGCCTGGAGGTGTGTTTTGGGTCATTGTCCTGTTTAAAAACAAATGATAGTCCCACTAAGCGCAAACCAGATGGGATGGTGTATCACTGCAGAATGCTGTGGTAGCCATGGTGGTTGAGTGTGCCTTGAATTCTAAATAAATCACAGACAGTGTCACCAGCTAAGCTCCCCCACATCATCACACCTCCTCCATGCTCCATTCCACGGTGTGAAATAGACATGCAGAGATCATCCGTTCACCCACACCGTGTCTCACAAAGACACGGCAGTTGGAACCAAAAATCTCCGATTTGTACTCCAGACCAAAGGACAAATTTCCACCGGTCTAATGTCCATTACTCGTGTTTCTTGGTCCAAGCAAGTCTCTTCTTATTGGTAGTTAGTAGTGGTTTCTTTGCAGCAATTCGACCATGAAGGCCTGATTCACACAGTCTCCTCTGAACAGTTGATGTTGAGATATGTTTGTTACTTGAACTCTGTGAAGCATTTATTTGGGCTGCAATTTCTGAGGCTGGCAACTCTTATGAACGTATCCTCTGCAGCAGAGGTAACTCTGGGTCTTCCTTTCCTGTGGCGGTCCTCATGAGAGCCAGTTTCATCATAGCGCTTGATGGATTTTGCAACTGCACTTTCAAAGTTCTTGAAATGTTCCGTATTGACTGACCTTCATGTCTTAAAGTAATGATGAACTGTTGTTTCTCTTTGCTTATTTGAGCTGTTCTTGTCATAATATGAACTTTTTCTTTTACCAATTCTGGTTACAGTATCTTCTGACACACCTTTTAATTGAAATGCATTCCAGGTGACTACCTCATGAAGCTGGTTGAGAGAATGCCAAGAGTGTGTAACGCTGTCATCAAGGCAAAGGGTGGCTAAATTGAATAATCTCAAATATGAAATTTATTTGGATTTGTTTAACACCTTTTTGGTTACTATGTTATTCCATATGTGTTATTTCATTGTTTTGATGTCTTCACTATTATTCTACAATGTAGAAAATAGTCAAAATAAAGTAAAACCCTTGAATGAGTAGGTTTCCTAAAACTGTTGACCGGTAGTGTACACCTGGCTGAAATAGAGTCTTTGCGTTTTAGTGAGGGGGTGGGGCGATAGCCACTTTCTCAATGTCAATCCAACACATTTTCAACCTCATGTAGATTCACAACAAATGACACTTTAGCCCCATATCCTGCCAGTTACTCCACATGACACATTAGCCCCATATCCTGCCAGTTACTCCACATGACACATTAGCCCCATATCCTGCCAGTTACTCCACATGACACATTAGCCCCATATCCTGCCAGTTACTCCACATGACACATTAGCCCCATATCCTGCCAGTTACTCCACATGACACATTAGCCCCATATCCTGCCAGTTACTCCACATGACTAAAGGGGGAAAGGGACAGTGTTTTGTCTCTGGATGGGAGCAGCGAACCCCGTTTATCACAATCTGATATTCAAGACCGATGTCTTCTCTCTGTTTGTGTTGTCATGCTGCATCTCCTCAGTCTGTCACAGCAAATTTTATTTGTGCTTCTGCGTCTCCGTCAAATGAAAGCAAAGCAATCCACAGTGTGAAAATGTTCACAATGCGATGACTCGAGAAGAAGCTTAAAAACAAACCCAGACTTTCTCTCTGACCTTTGATCTCAAAGTGTCTCAGTGGGACCCTGTATCTTCCATACCCTTCTTCTATCTTCTCACATGACCATTTACACCAGAAAGGAATCAATGGAACACACTGTTCTAGTGTTCTGGAGTGTTGAGCTAACAACCATCTCCATGGTGAAGCCATAATTCCCAGACAACCTTGTGCTCCCAGGTGTCAGAGGTCAGTGTTTATGGGTCAGGAGGGTCAAGGTGAGCTGTGATTGGTCTGTGGTTGTACCGCAGAGAGGAGAAGAGGCTCTTGTAGAATCCTCTTGAATAGAGACCGGAGGGAGACGAATACAACATTAGAACCAGTGTGTTCCATCCTGGAACCTTCCGTCTCTGATGAGGATTCTATTATCAACTTGGGGATGGGCTGCGGCAGCAAGCCATACGGGGAAGGCAGGCTAACAACAGTAGCGCTTAGCTAAACAGCTGTTCTCTCCCGGCAAGCCCAGCGCACGCTCGCATCCCAGACTAATGAAGCCTTCACCGTGGAGCTGCAGTCCCGGGATGCGCCGGAAAAGAGACAGAAGTATGGAGAAGGAGAAGAAATGCAGACAGACAGCCTGAGAGGAGAGGAAGGCTCAGAGAGAGAGAGAG